>NW_026606800.1:1552500-1677500 GCF_029890125.1 Rhinichthys klamathensis goyatoka
TGCGTTTGTGTCACAGGACTGTTCATTTCTGCACGTCTGACACATGATACATGTGAATGCATAATCTGCATCTGTAATCATAAGGTCATTTGACCCTTAAAATGATGCTGACGTCCCTTGCTGATTTTGCTGCTGTACTTTTAAGACCTCTGTATGGAAATATGATTGGTTAACCTCATACCTTTCACACTGTCGTTTGTCAGACACACCAGGTTGCTGAATAATCAATAGGGGTTGATATGTAAATGAAGACAGTCATATGTTAATGTACTTTGTTTTTGTACATGTGAATGACCTTTTATGATTAGCTCTCCTTTTTGTGTGTGAAATTAGTATATTATATTATGTTAATATAATATAATTTAATAACTGTTTTCTATTTGAATATATTTTAACATGTAATTTATTCCTGGGATGAAAGCTGAATCATCAGCATCATTACTCCAGTCTTCAGTGTCACATGATCCTTCAGAAATCAGTTTAATATGTTTTGATTCGCTGCTCAAGAAACTTTTCTTATTGTCAATGTTGAAAACCGTTGCGCCGCTTAATATTTTTGTGGAAACCATAATGCATTTTTTATAGGCTACAGAAAGCTCAAGTTTGAGCAGCACTTATTTGAAATCTTCTTTAACATTATATATATCTTTATTGTCACTTTTGATAAATTTAATGCATACATGCTTAAAATAAGTACTTTTGACCAGTAGTGTATATTATATTATATTATATTATATTATATTATATTATATTATATTATATTATATTACCAGGACAAATAAGTCTTACTTCATGTCAGAAATCTTGCCAGCCTCAGATATAGATTGTCACATAGATTTACATGGATGTGATGTTATAAAATCACCTCTGTGCCAACAGGCAAACAGTTCAATTGTTTTGCCGCAGACTGCAACAGAATTTGTTTTAAAATCTTTAAATGCTTTAGTATGGTCAGGGAAGTGCAGCTAAGTGTCTCCATAGCAATAATTTCAGAAACTGCGAGACAAACGATTCAATTAGGGCCTGCTGGCTGCATCGCGCCTTATATTTTGTCATTAGGGCTATTCAGTTTCAGCCCAGGGCAGTTCTGTCTAATAGAGTAGAAGCTTTGGCATTTGCTGGTGAGCTCACAGCTACTGTAGCTACACACAAACACACACACACACACACACACACACACACACACACACACACACACACACACACACACACACACACGTGCACATACTGAGATGTAGGGCACGGGCCACTGAGCTACATCATTGCTTCATTTGGATCAAACTCTAGCACACTAGAGTCATTTATCTACATAGTCTCAGTGTGTGTGTGTGTGTGTGTGTGTGTGTAACCTTGAGGCACTGCAAGCTCAAGTACCAGTGAGAAGTCAAATGAGAGGGAATGTATTCCCCTGTAACCCCCACACAGGAACAACATAAATCCCAGACTCTCTTTCACACACATAAGCAGCATGTTTGTTTTGGTAATAAGAGTGTAATGTGTTCTTACTGCACGCCTTGCTTTTAGCATTTATCACAATGTGCTGCGTTCGCATGTTTGTGGACGTCAATATAAATGCAAAGGCAGATATATGTTGTATACGCATGCATATCTGAGATTCATGCACTCTAGGTTTCTATTTTGTCCTTAAAACATGAAAATGCATTTATTTTCAGTGCATATGTATCTATATTTAGCAAACAGCTATTCTTTTATATATTTTTTAAAATTCATTTTTATGGCCTTTTTTATGAGTTTAGAGACTCACATATTCCGTTACACCCCTACTATATGAATATCCTAAGCTAATTTACTGGTCTTATCTGGTTTGAGCTGGTCTCAGCTGAAACTGGGACCTAAACCCCTCTAAAACAGTGCTTCTCAACCTTTCTGACTCTTTTGAAGCGCATGAGAGACTTGACTCTCAATTAATTCTTCTATTCTATTCTAATCTATTCCATTCTATTGATGTTAGCCTGTTCATATGCAAGTGATACAATACATACAAATACAAGTGTGGCCAAAAGTGATGTCCGGGCTAGGAAAATAGGGATTTTTTGTTAGTATAATCCGTAGTTATAAGTGATAACACAATGAAACATGCCAAATTATGCGGACATAATTTTTGGCCAGGCTGTCATACAAAGAAATTATGGACACATGCAACAACAAGACTGAACCAATGAAATATTAATAACTTATAACTTTTTCTTGTAAGCTTTTTTTTATTTATGCATTTTTTAATAGTAAAATAAAAGATAAACACCTTAACCAAGTTTAGTGTTTTGTTATTCCCTCATATTTAAAATATTTAAAAAAAAAGCAAAAATATTTTTGCATACTTTGATGGTTTAATTGAACTTGTAGTGTCATTAAAAACAAATATCCCCTCCGAACTATTGTTTAAAAAAAGAATCTTGAATCTTGTATAACTTATAAAAAGAAGTAGAAAATAGCTTAACTTATTATGATGAGTTAAAGCAATGTAAAATAATATACGATAATATAAAACATTGTCATAACTTATTAATCATATAATTTTTTACAGTGATATGGCACACACAAATACAGTATTTGGTGGAATAGTCCATTATTAATTGTTTAGAACTAATTTTATCTATACTTTTTGGTCTTGAATGAACATTTTTCAGATTCCAATGCCACCTTAGATGACTTTAGTCACGGAACTCTTTGTGATTTGTTACATTTGTTACAGGTACATGTGATGATGCAGCTTATATGTCTATTCTAAGTCTGTAGTGGTTGGTAGCTTGCTTCACAGAATAAATGAAAACAGACATGATGTTTGTAACCGAGAAAAGAGTGTTTGTGTATTCGTCAACACGTGACCTGTTCTTTATGGTGGTGTTTGTTTGAATCATCTTATTTCTCTAAGGATGAGTGGCAGGTCTTTGTGCAGCAGGTTTCCATGGTTACACCCCCAGGGTCACTGTGGGAGGGGTCATCACAGGGGGAGATGGTGACCTGACAGATATGAGTATAGTCACTCTGAGAGAGAGAGAGAGAGAGAGAGAGAGAGAGAGAGAGAGAGAGAGAGAGAGAGAGAGAGAGAGAGAGAGAGAGAGAGAGAGAGAGAGAGAGAGAGAGAGAGAGAGAGAGAGAGAGAGAGAGAGAGAGAGAGAGGAATCACATGCTGGCCACGCTGTAAGGGCACGTTTGTGTGAGTGAGTGATGTCCGATTCACAAGCAAATTGTTCTTTTTAACTGGTTCTTTATAATAATTCGGTCGAACTGATTCACCAAGCACTTGTAAATGAGGTCAAAAGCACCAAATGCAAGTATAAGAAGAGAAACTTTATTGTGTATTTGATGTTTAAAATTGAATTTTAGGAAGTCTGACCCTGACGTGATGCAGAGGGATCTGCTATTGTCCTGAAGGGGCTTATTTTCCAGCTTCAATTACTAAACGAGAAGTTAAAAAGACATTAAAAAAATAGATTTTTATTATGCGAGGACGAAACTGCTGTGCTACGAGAGGCATGAAATGGGAAAATGGTTAAATACAGTTTAGCAGTCATTTTTTTACATTAACCATATTTGACTGCAGAATATCAGAATTTTAGCCATTAAAATCTGTTCAAGTTTTTTTTAAATGTTTTTGAAAGTAGTCTGTTATGCAGACAAAGCTGCATTTATTTGATCAAAATGCTGTAAAAACAGTAATATTGTGAAATATTATTACAATTTGAAATAACTTTTCTATTTTAATATGTTTAAATATATAATTAATCACTTTCATCAATGCAAAACTGAGTTCTCTTACGAGAGATTCTCTCGTATTGCGTAAGCTAGCTTACGCTGCGGGAAAGATTCATCTTTGCTGAGAGTTTGAAGCCAAAAAATTATTTCATAATTTGTATCCATTGACAACGCAGTTCCTCTGCGGCAGACCTAGAGCAGGCTAGCTAGCAGCTCATTGGTTCGCTCAGAGAGAACTGCTTAAGCCTATGGGAGAGCGGGGCTGAACCCGCTGCCAATGAGAGGCGCCCGCGCGCTCATTGCATCATGGCCCGCCAGAATGGGCGTGGCTATGGTGTATATAACAGTCTCTCCCAGGCTTATATGTTGATTCATTTCATCTTCAGCGAGCTACACGCTTCTGCTGTCCTGAGAAAAGCCGTCGCCGTCGAGAAGGCATCACTCTAGCGAGCTCCCGGACCCTGAAGAAGCCGGCCGTCTTCGCCACCTTCAGCCGCCCTGCAAGCTAGCGCCATCCGACGACTGTATCCTTTTTCTCTATATCTAAAAGAGCCGAGCGTCTTTTTAAAGATGTCTCGTTTTTCCTGCGGCTCTTGCCGCGCTCCTCTCGAGGACGGAGACCGCCACGTCATTTGCGCTCTCTGCCTGGGACTCGAGCACGCAGAACTCGCCCTCGCGGATGGAGGATGCGACTTCTGTGAGAGCCTGCCGTTGTCGTCCCTGCGGGCACGACTTCTGGCGGCAAAATCCGCTCCCGCGCCGCCTCTCTCTTCGCCGCGTAAAAAGAAACGCCGCGCCCAGAGGCCGCTGGAGCCCCCTGCGGAACCATGCGGGCAGCCGCCGCCGCTTCCCGCTTCCCGCTTCCCGCTCTCCCTCCCCGCCCCAGCCGGACATACAGTTGCCGCCGAGTGGCCGCTCTGTCGCTTCCGATGACGCCGCGGAGGAGAAGGATTCCTGTTCACTGCTCGCGTCAGACAGTGAGGAATGTTCATCTCTCGGATCCACGAGAGAGTCGGCGGGGATCCGCGCCGGAATAGAGGAGGAACTAATGCGCCTCCTCTCACAGGCCGTCGAACGCCTCGGTCTCGAGTGGTCTCCTCCACCCGAGCAGGCCCCGAACCGGATGGACGGCAGCTTTTTTCATCGTCGCTCGACCCCCGCGTGCAACCGGGCCGCCCCATTCCTGCCTGAACTTCACACAGAGCTGACGAAGTCCTGGAATGCCCCGCTCTCGGCTAGAAACCGCTCCGATATATCCGCCTCGCTGCGCTCGGTGGACGGAGCCGCCGAAAAAGGTTATTCAGCCATGCCGCCCGTTGAGGACTTGGTCGCCGCACACCTCTGCCCGCCCTCTGCTAGATGGCGCTCTTCCCCCACGCTTCCTTCGAAAGCTTGCAGAGCGACCTCGAGCTTTCATGCTCGCGCCTATGCCGCCGCCGGTCAGGCCGCCGCAGCGCTGCATTCTATGTCTGTCCTCCAAGTGTTACAGAGCGATATTCTCCGTGAGTGGGCCGAGAGCGGTAGAAACCCCTCCTCCGCTGTCACGGATCTGAGAAGTGCTACGGACCTCGCCCTTCGCGCCACTAAAGCCGCCGCACAAGCTCTGGGGAGATGCATGGCCAGCCTTTGTGTATCCGAGAGACACTTATGGCTCACGCTCGCCGACATGGGAGATTCTGAGCGCGCCGCGTTTCTTAACGCGCCCCTCTCCCCGACGGGCCTTTTTGGATCTGCTGTCACGGGAATCGTCGATCGCTTTTCCGAGGTCCAGAAAGCCACTCAGGCCATGAATTTGTTTCTGCCCCGCCGCGCTAGCTCTTCCGCAGGCCGCTCTCGCGAGCCTCCTGCCAGAGCTCCACCACAGCGCCCTCCTCCGCAGACTCAAACAGCCCAGCGCAGACAGGGCGGCCGCCCTCGCTCTCGCTCTGACAGCCGCCGCAGACCGCCGCCCCCACGGGGCCCGCGACCCAAGATCACGCTGAAGCCGGATCATCAGAAGTCTGCCTAGCAAAGTTGAGAAAACGACGGCGCTCTCCCGCTGCGGCCGGACCGCCGTCAAAGCTTCGCCCTCTGCCAGTCCCCGTTGTTTCGCCGACTGCTGTAGTGTTTATCGCCACAAACAAGCCGGTGTCCCAGCCCGCTTGCGAGCGACAAAAAGCCGTTTTTACGGCTACCCAGAGAAATCTCAAAAAGAGAAAATATGCCAGTTGTGTAGAAAATGTGCCCACAATCATGTGTTCACCCATACACACAAGCATAACATATCCCGTGTCTCTCTCAGAGCCCCATCACATGGAACGGGCACAGCCCGCTCTAATATCAGAGAACATAAACACGCCCATGAGCTCATGCGCGTGTCCCCTCTCTGCTCGCTCTGTTTCACGGCCCATAGACTCCTCTCTGAGTGCAAGTCCCGTTGCCACACACATTCAAAGCGCGCCCACACACTGTGTCCAGCCCGCTATGTGCAGCAATCAGGGCGATATAGCCATTCGGCCACTAGCCGCATGCTCCAAAGCGTGGGAAGCCATTCCAGGCATTTCCCCGTGGGTGCTAAGCATTATAAAGAACGGCTATCTGCTACAGTTTCGCCGCCGCCCGCCTCGTGCGCGCGCTCGGCTCGAATCTACTGTCAGCCCGCTGGCCGCCGGCACGCTCCGCTCAGAAATCGCGACGCTGTTGCAAAAGGGCGCCATAGAGAGAGTCCCGCCATCTATGACCGAGTCGGGGTTTTACGGCCGTTATTTTCTGGTTCCCAAGAAAGACGGCGGCCTCAGACCGATTTTAGATCTCAGGTTTTTGAACAAAGTGCTCATGAAGAGACCGTTCAAGATGCTCACTACCAGGAAACTCCTCGCGCAGGTGCGCCAGGGGGACTGGTTCATCTCTCTAGACCTGAAAGACGCCTATTTTTTTTAGATCCAGATAAATCCCCGCCACAGGCCATTCTTACGTTTCGCCTTCGAGGGTCATGTTTATCAATATGCCGTTCTCCCGTTCGGCTTATCCCTGGCGCCCCGTACATTCACGAAGTGCATGGATACGGCGCTCGCCCCCCTGCGGAGCCAGGGGCTGCGCATATTGAATTATCTGGACGACTGGCTGATTTTGGCCCAATCACAGACGGAGCTTCTGTCGCACCGCGCAGTTCTCCTCGACCATCTGAAAACGCTGGGCCTCTCTGTCAACTGGACAAAGAGCTCCCTTCAACCCAGTCAATCGATTTCCTTTCTAGGAATAGATTTGCACTCGGTCACGATGACGGCTCGCCTGTCCACACAGCGCGCGCGCAGTGTTCAGCGACTAGCCGCCTCGTTTCAGATGGGCACCCGCACACCTCTGAAAACTTTTCAGAGGATGCTGGGTTACATGGCCTCAGCCTCCGCTGTGCTTCAGCTTTGGTTAAACAGCCGTGTACCCCACCGCGCGTGGAACATGGGCCGCCAGCTGATCAGGGTTACGCAGACATGTCTCACGGCGCTGCAGCCATGGACAGTAGCAGAATGGTTTCGGCAGGGCGTCACGATGGGGACCTTTTCCCGCCGAAAAGTTATCTCGACAGATGCATCCAACACGGGTTGGGGTGCAGTCTGCGAGGGCTCACCGGCCTTCGGCCATTGGTCGACACAGGAAAGCCCCTTACACATAAACTGTCTGGAAATGCTTGCGGTCGAGAACGCGCTCTCGCGCTTCCTCCCGCTCATTCGGGGACACCACGTCCTGATCCGTTCGGACAACATGGCTGTGGTCTCCTATCTCAACCGTCAGGGCGGTGTCAGATCCAGGAATCTCTTCCTACTGACACACCGCATTCTAGTTTGGTCTCAGAGCCGCCTGCTCTCGCTCAGAGCGACGCATGTGCCGGGCCATCTGAACGACGGCCCAGACATACTGTCCAGGAACCTCATCTCCACAGGAGAATGGTCCCTGAACACACAAACGGTCCAAATACTGTGGCGGCTATTCGGCAGAGCAGAAGTGGACCTCTTCGCGTCAGAAGAGAACGCTCACTGCCCAATATTTTTTTCAAGGAGCGAGGACGCGCTAGCCCAGGAATGGCCTCGCCGCCCGCTCTATGCATTCCCTCCGATCGCTCTGCTACCGCAGGTAATTCAGAGGATCAGGGACACACGCCACTCGGTGCTCCTCATAGCCCCGCGTTGGGAGAGTCAGAATTGGGTTCCAGAGCTCACTCAGCTGTCACAGACAGCCCCGTGGCCCATCCCAGTCAGAGCAGATCTCCTCTCTCAAGCTCGCGGCACGATCTGGCACCCCCATCCACGGCGCTGGGCGCTACATGCATGGGTGATCAACGACTATTCGTCGATTTGCCAGAGGGAGTAAGAAACACTATCATACAGGCTAGAGCACCTTCCACGAGAAGGCTCTATGCGTCTAAATGGTCTGTGTTCTCAAAATGGTGCACCGACAAACATCTGCCCGGTGCGGGCTCTGAGATTGTACACTACGCGCGCTGCCGCGTTCAGACGCGCTGAGCAGCTTTTCGTGTCGTTTGGGGGGCGCACCAAAGGTCTGGCCGCATCTAAACAGACACTGTCTAGATGGATAGTGGACGCTATCGCCTCTGCTTACGCATCTAAATGCCTGCCCTGCCCTCTGGGCATCAGGGTGCACTCCACTAGAGGCATGGCCTCATCGTGGGCATGGTCCTGTGGAATTTCCATTCATGACATTTGTGTGGCCGCGGGATGGGCCTCCCCGTCCACTTTTGTCAGATTTTACAACTTGGAAGTTCCCGCCTTGCAGGCAAAATTACTAGCTGTCTAACGATCAGCTCCCTAAGAAGCTGCATTACTGGGAGTCCCTCACACAACCGGTTCGCCCCTTGTGCTCTCCTTAGATGCTTATGTATACACTTCATGTGCCCGCTCTGCCGGCCTCATATTACATTCACTCCACGTTAAAAATCCCCCGGTATCACCCTGGGATTCATGAGTGGATTCATAGCGCGCACGGCGTTGACCAGGTGTTCCCGCAGCGTAAGCTAGCTTACGCAATACGAGAGAACCTCTCGTAAGAGAACGAATCGGTTACCTAACGTAACCTCGGTTCTCTCTAGAAGAGGGAACGAGTATTGCGTTCCCGGCCGTGCTTGCGCTACTAGCGTTTCACTTCACGCTGAAATAAATCAACATATAAGCCTGGGAGAGACTGTTATATACACCATAGCCACGCCCATTCTGGCGGGCCATGATGCAATGAGCGCGCGGGCGCCTCTCATTGGCAGCGGGTTCAGCCCCGCTCTCCCATAGGCTTAAGCAGTTCTCTCTGAGCGAACCAATGAGCTGCTAGCTAGCCTGCTCTAGGTCTGCCGCAGAGGAACTGCGTTGTCAATGGATACAAAATATGAAATAATTTTTTGGCTTCAAACTCTCAGCAAAGATGAATCTTTCCCGCAGCGTAAGCTAGCTTACGCAATACTCGTTCCCTCTTCTAGAGAGAACCGAGGTTACGTTAGGTAACCGATTCGTTTTCAGCATCATTACTCCAGTCTTCAGTGTCACATGATCCTTCAGAAATCATTCTAATATGCTGAGTTAGTGTTCAACATTTTTGATTATTATCAATATGTTTGATGAATAGAAAGTTTATTCTTTATAAAATGACTGCATTTATTTGAAATATAAATATTTTATAACATTATAAATGTCATAAAATATCTGTCACAATCAATTTAATGCATTCTATTCTTTTAAAAAGAATCTTACAATAGAGCTATTTTTTTAATCTCTTGAAGCTCGCTATCTCTTTGTCCAAGAAAGCGTGAAATATTGATATATTGTCTATCGTTTACATCAGATTTTGCCTGAACGATCTGCTCTCTATCATTGTTCTTCAAGAAATTATGCAATCTAAGCACCGTTTATGTTGTAAAACTGTATACGATTGTATACAGACTCTCACAAACAAATGAGCCCGCCTCCAACGTTTATTTTTCAACGTTTTTTGTTATGATATCCAAGCAGTGCCGATGGATTTTGTGAGGTCTTGAGAGGCATATTCTCCAGCCATTGTCATTTTAGTACATTTTGAAAGACAAAACTTTTAGCCAATGCCAAGTCGATTCAAACAACGTGTGTGCTATTTACCGACTGCATAGATGCGGTTTTATGATTATTTAAATTATAAAAGACATGTAACATATATCAAAAACAGTGAAAAACAGCAGTGTTTCACTAGAACTAGGCAAAAGTGATGCTAGCTTGTGAAAAAGTAGCCATTTTTTCATGTGATTTAAGTTGTTGTGAGTGCTTTTTAATGTGTTGGTATGGTGTTTTGGGGGGTTGCTAAGGTGTTTTTGTTGATTAGTAGTTTTTTTTTTTTACAGGCCCAATTCAAGGGTTAGTTCACCCAAAAAAAATTAAATTCTGTCAGTAAATACTCACCCTCATGTTGTTCCAACCCTGTAACTGAGAAGATGGCGCAGATGAGTCTCGATGTAGTGTTTAAAATGGTTCTAAAGTGTGCATTTCCTGTATGTCCGAATCGTGAGAAACCAACGAGAAAACGTAAAAGTGCCTTACCAATGCTGCAAAATGAATGGCTTACCTTTCACACTTTCCCATCAAATGACCGTGAGCGTCATCTTCTCAGTTCTCGCGCATGCGTCGTGTTGCTCTCGGGAACTCACGTCACAGGCCCACACGGAAGAAAATGATTAGTTGAATAAAGTTATTATTTTTGTTTGTTTTGCGCACAAAAAGTATTCTCGTCGCTTGATAAACTTAAGGTTGAGCCACTGTAGTCACTTGGACTATTTTAACGATGTCTTTACTAACTTTTCTCGGCCTAGCAGCCTATGAAGGAGTGATCCAGCTCTCAGATTTCCTCAAAAATATCTTCATTTGTGTTCCGAAGATGAACGCAAGTCTTACGGGGTTGGAACAACATGAGGGTGAGTAATTACTGACAGAATTTTCATTTTGGGGTGAACTATCCATAATGCTAGCTTTAGCACACATGCTAAAAGAAAAAAAAACATATAAAACACTACCTTGTGAACATAATTCATGGATTGATTTCAGTATTTGCTCAGTTTTTCAAAACCAATTCATTAAAACGAATCTGAATAAACAGATTTACAAAAATCAATCTGTTGTGTACAGTATGTAGCAGCTAAAAGTAGTGCACTTAAAGTGACTTTCCACAGCCATGTTCACACAGCCATGTTTTATTTATTGATTTCACATTGAAGCTCACATCTGAATGAATGCTTTATTTTGCTTTAGAAAAGCTCCTGACTTCTGGCATCACTATTGTTTATTTAGTATTAAATCATTTATTAATATTCATCTAGTAAATGGTAGTTTTCTTATTAATACTTCTTTAGCGACTGCTATGTGACCGTTACGTGACCGCGGTCCTTCGAGGCGGTTTCGGAGCAGGTTAAGTGGCGTGTGTGTTGTGACGTGTTCTGGCATGAACCGGCCCAGGAACTATAGCGTGCGCGATGCACTCTGTCTGACCCGAGATTGCGGCACAATACGGTCGCTGAACCGTACGGGCCACATCATTTTTTAATGCCCCCCTCAGAAAGCCTTACCACTGCCGGGACCTGTCTTTACTTTAAAACATCTCAGTGAGGAAGCTGTTTATAGCCTCAGTTAGATCAGAGCCGCCGGACAGCCTGAAAGGGTTTCGACACGCAGTGCATTAAGAGGTTCTCGCGTGTCCCGCAGTGTTGATAATCACAGTGCGCAAACTATCAGACGTCAGGACATCAGCGGAGAGCGTTTTGACTTCAGTTTTTTGAGTTTACAGAGAGTTTGCTTGCATTTAGTGGCTATTCTGATTCATTTTTGTGCCCGTTTTTTGATTCAGTTATTTTTTTTGTAGTAGCCTAATTCTTTTTTTGAGTTTAGAGACTTTTTGCTTGCATTTAGTGGCTATTCTGATTCATTTTTGTGCAACTCTTTTCCCGCCAGCTTAAAAAAAAAAAAGTTGCCAGTCATCGCCAGTGTTTTTGATCATTTTCACAAAATTTACATGGCCCCCAGAATATTTTGTTGTATGAATATCTAAACATGCAAAATATATCAAAATAAGGGAACAGAGCCTTTGCTTCTTTTTTTTTTGCTTCTTTTTTTCAAATTCTGTTTTCTATTTGAATATATTTTAATATGTAATTTTATTCCTGTGATCAAAGCTGTATTTTCAGCATCATTACTCCAGTTCTGAATGAAACCAGTTCTGCTGTTTAATATTTTCAAGATAGATTTTTTGATGTATATAAAGTTAAAAAGAACTGTGTTTATTTGAAATAGAAATCTTTTGTAAAATTATACATGTCTACCATGTGTATACAAACATCTCAAGTCAAACACTCAAGTTTGGCTTTTTGATGTGTGATTTGTAGTGTGGCTGCAAGGCTATTCTGCTGACCAATAAGCTGTAAGCTCCGCCCAACGAAACCTTTATCTAACTTTGTCAAGAGTGAGACATTTTAATGAGGATGGCCCGGATAAAATGACTTGTTTATTGGGGTTTTTTCTGACCTAATTTTCAGCAAGTCCAAGAACATGAGTGCAGCACAGACACATTTGTCTGCGGTCCCCAATGAACAGGCGGCCTTTACGCAGATTTACGATCGCTGGGGTCGAAACTACAATACAGTCAGACGGAAAAATATCCTCCCTCAAGGACAGCGCTGTAACGAGTGCTTAAAATGGGCTCGGCCACTTCTTGAGTGTGTAAATATAGTGATGCATGACAAATATTTGAGCTTTTGGTCTTTGGTTTATTTATGCTTTTATGGATTTTTTCTTTTTAGTACAGGTGACTAAGTAAATGCAGAATGCATTGACATGAGAGCCAGATGGCGGAGAAGCATTTTAACACGTCTTTCTATTTTCAGAGCAGATGTAAATCATGTAAGAAGTCATGAATGAAACACAGATGGTGGATGAATATTGTTCTGTGCTGTATTTGTTTCTAAGGAGAGTGAAATAAAGACCTATAATACAAATGTCTTCGTTACCTTCTAGGTAGGTAATATAGCTTTATGTGGATCTTGAGCAACTTTGACCTATTGCGATGGATAGAATGATGTTTCCAGTACGACACACATACAAACATGAATATCGTGACATTTACATTAAATGTCACATGGCTGGTGTTATATGGTATTATATTGCTTCTGCAAAGATATTACTATACAATGCACATAGGCAGGGAGAAAAGAAGCAAGAGACAGATATATTTTGCCATTTTGAGTAAAAATGGTTATCAAGCCTGCTGGCTAACAAGTTTTAAGTTCCTAATTATGTCATAAAATGAGTTGGAAAGCTTCTCTTTCTGATGGAATACGGTGTACTGTAGAATATATGCAAATTAGATTTCAGCTATTACAGTATGTGCATTTCTCATTTGCTATAATTAAAATGTGCTGTATAAAATTCTGTTTAAAATTCTAAATAAATAAATAAATACTTTTAAAATATATATATTACGCAGCACAACTGATTTCAACATTGGTTTCTTGAGCATAAAATCAGCGTATTAGAATGATTTCTGAAGGATCATGTGACATTGAAGACTGGAGTAATGATGCTGAAAATTCAGCTTTAACATACCAGGAATAAAATTAATTTGAAAATATACCAAAATAGAATAGTTGTTTTAAATTGTAATAATATTTCAATAAATATTACCATTTATTTTGATTAAATAAATGCAGCTTTGGTGAGAATAATAGACTTCTTTCATACAGATCTTACAGACCCCAAACTTTTGAATAGTATTGTGTATGCTAATATAGATATATAGATATTAGGTTCTGGTGGATCTCGGACAAATAATAGGTCAATGGTCTTTTATGATGCAGCCATACATTTTTCTCTTGATGCAGCAGGAGAAAATTAATACTAAATACAGATAATAAAATGCATCCAACTACATAACGTTGCTTGGTAAGGATAGTAAAATAATAGGAGGCTAATATAAAAGGCCTTTCGTTCACTTAAACGTACCTGTATTTTCACACAAATGCGCTTTATGCGGATTAAAATGAATATAATTAAAAATATATTTTTTGATTTCATGTCCACTGGATCCTGGATCCTGCTCTTGAATAAAGGTGGATGTTGGAAAGATATTGGTGAACAACTGTGATCAACGTAAATCTTCTGTAAAATTAGAAAAACATTCAAGCATCAAGTGTGTCATTACTACCTGACTAGTGTCACCAAATGGAATATAAATAATGACTGTTCACATGACACACTACTCACAGTCATCTAACCGACGGCCCCGCGCCATTGGTTGAGATATTCACCTGCTCACTTAGATGATGCAGACAACATTTGCAGAATCTGGTGTGATGCATTGTGACGAACATATTTTTGTTTGTTTCTTTTCCCCAAGAGCACCAGCTCCACAGACTAATGAAACTTGTATTGACTTTAGCGGCATATTTAATTTGATGCTAATGAAAACGAGACTCTGAGGGATGCAAGTGCGATCAGATCTGTACATATTGTCCTTTTGTGTACCTGGTTGATCAAACTAAACATTTAACATGCCAAATAAATTTAAATGTAACAACATTTACTCTGACAAAAGGCTGTTCTGGTGTCCTCAAATGGCATAACAAGCACTTCCCAGCTTCCGCAGGAGAGTTTCTCTCCTAATATCAACCAAAATGTTCTCCCCACAGCATCAAATGCTGTTTCTAAAGAGGCTTAAAGTAAAACGACTCTCAAGGCTGGTTTATGGGAAAACACCTTTCTCTCTTAAACTGCTTACAGTTTGTATTTTTATGTTGAATTGCAGGAGCATGAGTGGAATTACGTTAGTAACATGCTAGCAGCGTTCCTGGAAGTCAAATCCATGAGTTTGGGAGGGGAAAGGCACCGATTCCTGGCACATCCGTAGTGTTTGGCTTTAGTGTTCTGCCTTGACTCTTTTTAAGAGGAGGAATGGATCCAACAGTATAAGATGGTTCTCAACCTATGCATATATTTCAACAGCCAATACAAATATTATTTACAATCCAGCAAAAATGACTTCTGATTGATTTGTTCTTCTGATTCATCAATCACTTTGGAAATGTAAGGTCATGTGCATTGCATTGTGGGACACCGTATTAGACAAACTATGGTCTGTTGTATACTGCTCGTTTTTGCAAATTAATCATTTGGGTGCTTTATATAGGCAGAAAATGTACATATCGTACTGTGCACAGTGATTATTAAATATCAAATATAAATTGAGTAAATATTGTGACATGACATTTAAAAAGTGAAGCGTATAATGGAATTGCACAAATATTAAAAATATTGATTTATTCATTACAAAATGAAGTGTATATCTGAATTGCAAGAGACAAATTAAATATTGAACATGAATCGAGTAAATATTGTGTAATGTGTTCGTTTAAAATGTCAAGCGTGTAACAGAATTGCACAAAAAACTGCAAACACTAAAATGCAATGCTGAATGTGAATTTTGACAGCATTGACGAGGCTATGGTTGATTTTAGGACTGTCACAAGGGAGTGTAAACCTTTCTGTTAATTTGCCAAATGTCAGCATTATCTCTGCCAATATTCTCAAAATGACCCAATGTCAGCTGATATATATGTCTATCACTAGTAGAGAGACAGAACGAGATCTTCTAACTGAACTCTTCTGAGGACTGGAATGAAGTGAACGCATGATTCAGAGACTATTTGAGCATGTATCAGCCGTCTAGGTGATTAGCCATGAACACTGTATTGTAACATGCAATCTGTCAACCAAACTGGCTTTGCACACTTTCGTGTTCTGGTTGCCTGGATATGGGGCGGGTGTATGATTATGTTATTTTCCCTCCACCGCTGATGTAGTACCAGAGGAATTAATTTGGTGAAGCATGGCTTGTCTGGAAGCTGGTGTCCGGTGGGGCCGGCAGGAGGCAGGGGAGCGCGAGGTTACGGAGAGTTCAGGAGGAACACTTTGTCTTGTGGGACGCTGCAGGGCTTCTCCTCGAACCTGTTCTCCATGGGTCCCTTGTGACCCCGCTTCTGTTGTCAAGGATGGCTCTGTGATGTCATGATCATGCACGCTCCTGTGCTCGGCTTGCCCTTGTGTTTTTGTGAGCATACATCACAAAGAAATTCTGTTATTGTGCGGCGTGGTGCGAAGGATCTCTGGCATTGTGGGAGACGGTGTGTTTTGGCATGTTATAAAAGCTCACTGCCCTTGACTGAGTTTTCTGAATCAAGGTTTTAGGCCACATACCTGACAGGCCAAAAATATTGTTCATCTCAACCTAGGGAGGGTAACATGTATTGGTACATCCTCAAATCAATACTAAAGTAAAAAGTAAAAATCAGTTGAACTGAGTACCAGCTCCTATCGGTGCTCAAGCGAATATATATATATATATATATATATATATATATATATATATATATATATATATATATGCACGTTAAATATACATATACACAATATATTTACACAATAAAATGTTTTGCATTTCATATACACATACATATACACACACACACGTGTATATGTGTGTGTGTGTGTATATGTAAGTGTATATGAAATGCAAAACATTTTATTATATATAATCAAACAAAACCTTTTATTATTATATATTGTATATAAATATATGAAACACTTGGATGTCAATTATTTGATTAAATATTTAGCTAATATTTAAACAAAAAATTGGTGTGTGTGTATATAAATATACATTTATTTATTTATTACATGTAAATAATGGCTATGTACATATATATATATAGGCCATATCAATGCATGTACATTAAAATATCTACTATCGTTATTTACTAATATTTACTATCAATAATTACTATCAATAATTACTAACATTTACTATCAATTCATATGAATAAACATGATTTCTTGGTGTAATTTTTTTTTTTTTTTACTGTGGAATGTTTTAGCAGTACCTTCCAGTCTTACCCATGATGCAAGTGTGAAGATGTGGGTGTGGCTTTGCAGGAAAGAAAGCGGGTGAACGACAGACAGACAGACAGACAGCGCGAGACAGAGAGAGAGTGTGGACGCTGAAGTGAGACTGAATGTCTGCCACAAGTGCTTTTAGCATACTTCTTGGCGCCTCGTAAAATAAAATGAATTGATTTGATGGTTTTAGCTTCTCGGATGCGTAATGTCGAGTGGCTGCTGTTGCATTTGTTTATCCTTTGTCCAGAAAGTCTGTCTCCATGTGGCCATTTTAATATGCTATGAAGGTGGACTATTCATAATTTATGCATGTATATGGCTGTTGTGATTTATCGCTGGTGTAGAATGACTGTGTTAGTGATTTTTGAAGTGTGTACATGAGGCAAAATGATGTCGGCAAAGAATAATAATAATAATAGTAAAAGAAATCCCATAATAAATTCCCAGTACCATTTCAGCCTTTTTGAAAGCCTTGGCCTTTCCCAAAGCCTTGACTAATGACCTCTGATTTCTGGTTCAGCGGCGCACTTCATGCCCGATCAATTATGAAAATGTGCTTGAAACACAGCCGCCCATACCTCACATCCTCATATTTCCATTTTCAATCAGTCCTTTCAGTGCTGCCGTTATTTCTAGCGCTTGCTTTATCTCTCATCCCCGCTTTTGCCTTAATTTGATATTTTGGTCTGATAAAGAAGTGCAGACAGCTCAAAACATTTACTCGCAACATTTACTTGTCTCATTTTCAGGAGAGACACAATGGCACTCCGACTTCAGATTTCATTTGTGTGAGCCGAGGTGGAGAGGAAAACAACACGAACAACTGATTCCTTTAACTGCGCCTTGCTTTACTTTCCGGCAAAGTCAAGTGGAGATTAGCATCGGTTTGATCAATATTCTCCTTGACCTTAACATTTAGAGATTTTGTGGATTTATTTGTCTCTGTGTGAAATGTAATTTCCAAATTAACAAGAGACAGAAGGCAGTTCACAGTAAAACAAAAAAAAGTCTTTTTTTTTCTAGTCTAGCTGGCTACACATTTAGAAAAAAAAAGTTCTATATAGAATTTTAAATGGTTCTTTCAGGCGCTTCATATATAGAACCTTTTAGGGGTTCCCATCATGTGATCATTTTATTGATTTAGTTGTAAATAATTGATTTTGGTTTAATTCAGTTTTTATTTCAATGGGATTTTGTGAATTAAACAGCTCATAAACAAACATACTTTATCACTTTAAAATTGAGTCGAGAACCCCATTGAACCCCCATTGAACATACAACAAGAGTGTATGTTCAGAGACTGTATTTTGTATTGACAACTATATTTTCTAATCTCTAATTGCCATGTTCAGCAGACAGGAGCTGAGCAAATGATTGTTTTGTAATATGTTGAAACTTATATAAAGTATATAAAACTATACAATTATATAAAAAACTACAATTATTTTATTTTTAATTTACTGGAGTCGGTTTAGTTATTAAAGCATAGTGCTAGTCATAAACCACTGATTCCCAGGGAACACACATAATTGATAAATGTAAACTTAAATGCACATGAATTTGCTTTGGCATCTGCTAAATGAATGTCAGTGGCATAGGCTTGGTTTTGACATTGTGCATTCATATACTGTAGTTTAACTGATTTCATCAATGTTTTCGTCTACACAGCTCATCAGTTGTTCTTGTTTGAAATATTCATTTACAGTAACTAATTACTATACGTATTTGTCCAGAACATTTGAATTGCAATTGTTCACTGGATGTTGGTGATTTTATCTAATAACCAAGGATTATTAAAGGTTCTGGTACATCTCTTGTTTATTATATGTAGTGTAAACAAATATGTTTTGTCTTTACATGCAAATTGAATTAAAACATTATCTACATCTTGAGGCTCTAAAATATAAACTGTAGAAAACATATTTGTTTGGTCCATCTCCAGCATTTGAACGACTGATAGCCCATTTTGTCTTTAACGTTGACATTTTGATATCTGTCATTTAGAGTAATGCTGAGAATAAACGCCTTTCAGTGTCTGTGATGTGCTCATGCCGTCTGCAATGATTCACACCAGAGAAAATGCGTCAAGTCACGGTTCGGTACGGACCTTGGTTTTGGGGTCACGGTTCGATACCAGTTCGGTACATTTACATTTCCGCCCGACATTTCCAGATTCCTAATCGCTCAAACTGTTTAAAAATGATTTTCCTTGGCAAAGAAATTACAGTTTCATCTAAATTTACTGATCTATGGCTGATACTTTGTGTGTGAACTATTACCTCAAATTTTTCAGGTTGAATTCATGTTATATTTTTTTTTTCAGGGAAACCTTTGAGGTGTGTAGAGCATCAAACAGATGGAATGCAATGTATTTTAACTGATTATATTTCATGTTAGTTCAAATTATTTCTAAAAAAAGAGTAATATTTATTTTGGGTGAACTATCCACGATACATATTGTTGCATTTTTGTATTTTGCATTTTTCGATTTATTGTGACACAATGTTACACGCCTAGTGTTTAATAAATAAGTAAAATAAGACAGTGTTGCTTTACATGTGGAATGATTTCAGTAAAAAATATTTTTTTATTAATGCAGTGAGTCTCCAGGTCAGTGACAGTCTCTAATGCAGTGACAGTCTCCAGTTCAGTGACAGTCTTCGGTTCAGTGACAGTCTCTAATGCAGTGACAGTCTTTGGTCCAGTGACAGTCTTCAATACAGTGACAGTCCCCAGTTCAGTGAGTCTCTAATGCAGTGACAGTCTCCAGTTCAGTGACAGTCTCTAATGCAGTGACAGTCTTCGGTTCAGTGACAGTCTCCAGTTCAGTGACAGTCTCCAGTTCAGTGACAGTCTCTAATGCAGTGACAGTCTTCGGTTCAGTGACAGTCTCCAGTTCAGTGACAGTCTCCAGTTCAGTGACAGTCTCTAATGCAGTGACAGTCTCCAGTTCAGTGACAGTCTCTAATGCAGTGACAGTCTCCAGTTCAGTGACAGTCTCCAATGCAGTGACAGTCTCCAGTTCAGTGACAGTCTTTGGTCCAGTGACAGTCTTCAATACAGTGACAGTCCCCAGTTCAGTGAGTCTCTAATGCAGTGACAGTCTCCAGTTCAGTGACAGTCTCTAATGTAGTGACAGTGTTTGGTTCAGTGACAGTCTCCAGATGCAGTGAAAGTCTTCGGGTCAGTGACAGTCTCTAATGCAGTGACTGTCTTCGGTTCAGTGACAGTCTCCAATG
This sequence comes from Rhinichthys klamathensis goyatoka, assembly GCF_029890125.1. NCBI lineage: Eukaryota > Metazoa > Chordata > Actinopteri > Cypriniformes > Leuciscidae > Rhinichthys > Rhinichthys klamathensis. The sequence goes on from NW_026606800.1 coordinate 1,572,395, forward strand.
CAGTGACAGTGACAGTCTCCAATGCAGTGACAGTCTCTAATGCAGTGACAGTCTCCAATGCAGTGACAGTGACAGTCTCTAATGCAGTGACAGTCTCTAATGCAGTGACAGTCTCCAATGCAGTGGCAGTCTCTAATGCAGTGAAAGTGTGCGATGCAGTGACAGTCTCTAATGCAGTGACAGTCTCCAATGCAGTGGCAGTCTCTAATGCAGTGACAGTGTACGATGCAGTGACAGTCTCTAATGCAGTGACAGTCTCCGGGTCAGTGACAGTCTCCAATGCAGTGACAGTCTCCAATGCAGTGGCAGTCTCTAATGCAGTGACAGTGTACGATGCAGTGACAGTCTCCAATGCAGTGAGAGTCACCAATGCAGTGACATTGAACGATGCAGTGGCAGTCTGAGAGGCAGTGGAAGTTGAGAGGCACTGTCTTCTCCAAGGCAGTGGCAGTTTTAGAGTCAGTGTCAGTCTCAGAGGTAGAGTCAGTCTCAGAGGTAGAGTCAGTCTCAGAGGCAGAGTCAGTTGGAGAGGCACTGTCAGTCTTAAAGGGACTGTCAGTCTCAGTGGCAGTGTCGTTCTCAGAGGCAGTGTCAGTCGGAGAGGCACTGTCAGTCTTAAAGGGACTGTCAGTCTTAGAGGCAGTGTTGCTTCTAAGGCAGCATCAGTCTCAGAGGCAGTGTCAATCTGAAAGGAAGTGTCAATCTCAGAGGCAGTGTCGTTCTCATATGCAGTGTCAATTTGAAAGGCAGTTTCAATCTGGGAGGCAGTGTCAATCTGAAAGAAAGTCTCGGAAACAGTGTCAGTCTGAGAGGCATTTTCGATCTGAGAGGCAGTGCCAATCTGAAAGGTAATTTCAGTTTGAGAGGCAGTGGCTGTTTCAGAGGCAGTTTCAATCTGAGAGGCAGTGTTGGTCTGATAGGAAGTGTCGTTCTCAGAGTCAGTGTCAGTCTCATAAGCAGAGTCAGTCTCAGAGTCAGTATCAGTCTCATAAGCAGAGTCAATCTCAGAGGCAGTGTCGTCCTCAGAGGCAGTGTCGTCCTCAGAGGCAGTGTCGTCCTCAGAGGCAGTGTCGTTCTGAGAGGCAGTGTCGTTCTGAGAGGCAGTGTGGTTCTCGGAGGCAGTGTCGATCTGAGAGGCAGTGTGGTTCTCGGAGGCAGTGTTGATCTGAGAGGCAGTGTGGTTCTCGGAGGCAGTGTCGATCTGAGAGGCAGTGTGGTTCTCGGAGGCAGTGTCAATTTGAGAGGCAGTGTGGTTCTCGGAGGCAGTGTCGATCTGAGAGGCAGTGTCAATCTGAGAGTCAGTGTGGTTCTCAGAGGCAGTGTCGATCTGAGAGTCAGTGTGGTTCTCGGAGGCAGTGTCGATCTGAGAGGCAGTGTGGTTCTCGGAGGCAGTGTCAATTTGAGAGGCAGTGTGGTTCTCGGAGGCAGTGTCGATCTGAGAGGCAGTGTCAATCTGAGAGTCAGTGTGGTTCTCAGAGGCAGTGTCAATCTGAGAGGCAGTGTCCATCTGAGAGGCAGTGTGGTTCTCGGAGGCAGTGTCCATCTGAGAGGCAGTGTGGTTCTCGGAGGCAGTGTGGTTCTCAGAGGCAGTGTCGATCTGAGAGTCAGTGTGGTTCTCGGAGGCAGTGTCGATCTGAGAGGCAGTGTGGTTCTCGGAGGCAGTGTCAATTTGAGAGGCAGTGTGGTTCTCGGAGGCAGTGTCGATCTGAGAGGCAGTGTCAATCTGAGAGTCAGTGTGGTTCTCAGAGGCAGTGTCAATCTGAGAGGCAGTGTCAATCTGAGAGGCAGTGTGGTTCTCGGAGGCAGTGTCCATCTGAGAGGCAGTGTGGTTCTCGGAGGCAGTGTCGATCTGAGAGGCAGTGTCAATCTGAGAGTCAGTGTGGTTCTCAGAGGCAGTGTCGATCTGAGAGGCAGTGTCAATCTGAGAGTCAGTGTGGTTCTCAGAGGCAGTGTCAATCTGAGAGGCAGTGTCAATCTGAGAGGCAGTGTGGTTCTCGGAGGCAGTGTCCATCTGAGAGGCAGTGTGGTTCTCGGAGGCAGTGTCCATCTGAGAGGCAGTGTGGTTCTCGGAGGCAGTGTGGTTCTCGGAGGCAGTGTCGTTCTGAGAGGCAGTGTCGTTCTGAGAGGCAGTGTGGTTCTCGGAGGCAGTGTCGTTCTCGGAGGCAGTGTGGTTCTCGGAGGCAGTGTCCATCTGAGAGGCAGTGTGGTTCTCGGAGGCAGTGTCCATCTGAGAGGCAGTGTGGTTCTCGGAGGCAGTGTGGTTCTCGGAGGCAGTGTCGTTCTGAGAGGCAGTGTCGTTCTGAGAGGCAGTGTGGTTCTCGGAGGCAGTGTCGTTCTCGGAGGCAGTGTGGTTCTCAGAGGCAGTGTCCATCTGAGAGGCAGTGTCGTTCTGAGAGGCAGTAGGAGTCTCAAACACTGGCAAAAGAAGAAAGCAGAAAATATTATATTTTTAAATTTAATTAATTTTTATCAGTATAATAGTTACTGTGAATAACTGAGTTACTGTTCATGGGTCAATGACATGACGTGCATATTTTTGTGTCCAAGTATTATATTATATATTATACATATATGGTTTGTCTTTTTGTTTGTTGTATTATTTATATATAATATGTTAATGCTTTGGCAACATTGTGATACACAGTCATGCTAATAAAGCTCATTTGAAAATGAAATTGAATTGAAATTGTATTTTCCTTTTAAAATAATTTGAGAAATTCATTACATATCACTTTATTCTATAAAACCTATTTAGTTTAAATAATTTTTAGTACATTTAAATAAAACACATTATTTTATGTTTTGTAGGGGTGGAACGGATCGCAGTTGATCCGTGATCCGTACAAGCGTCTCGATCGAAGTTCATGTTTTTGCCCTTTGAAATACTATAAGTTAATAGTTAAAAGACATATAGCAGAAGTGAGAGACTGTAAGTTTTGAATGCTTATATCTCCTAAATGCGAATTTTGTCATTTTTTTGGAACACACCAGCTTATTTATAATATTAAGGCTAACACATGCATCCTAAGCTAAAAACAACTTACATTTTGATTTTAGGGGGCCTTTAAACAACGTTCGGAACGCGGCGCGACACTGTTTGAGAGGGGTCACTTTTCACTGATGCACTGTGGTGAGGGCACAGCGCACAGCTGTATGTGTTATTCAGCGTGACGTGAAGATGGATAGGTTAAACTACATTTGATAGCTGTCAAATTATATCACAATGTTTCCATACATTGGTTCACAATATCAACACTGCCCGCCACAAATAACGTAGACTCACTGTATTCCGGACATCACGGTATTCCGAACACTTGACCTTTTCTCGCAAATTCTATAAATAAACACTTTCAGGTCACGGCATATACGTATATGGGCCATTCTACAGAATTGGTGCAAACTGCTGTCCCTCATCCAAAAAACACATTTGAAAAGCATTTAATTATTAAAATCTTAGATGTTTACTAAGATCCTTCAATTATCTATTGAAACCCACAATAATATTTAAGATATCAGTAAGCTTTATATATATATAATCATCATTTATGGGCTACTTTCAATTAGGAGGTGGCTGTCCCAAACCATAACCCCTAAATTTCAACTTGTGAAAATATTGAGAAATTTTGTGCAAATTTTACCGTTCTTGTTTTAAAAAATATATTATTATTATTATTTTTTTTAAATGAAGATTTTATTTTTTATTTTTAAATCATGAAACTTTATCTTAAAAAACGTGTCCTGTATTTTCATGTCACTACCAAAACAGTGAATGTTGTAGTCCATTGGCTGAGACTGATTTTAACCACACCCCTACATTTTTGATCAGGAAATATTCCTGTGTCCTTCTCTCTCATCATGTGCTATATGGTGAGTAGATTGATCCCATCATTTTAAGGTAAATGTGTTCTAAAGTCTAAAAATCTGTGTGTAACTTTAAGGAATGTCACTACCAAACTCATTTTTTCTGCTATTGAGAAAACTTTTTTGGATGTTATTCCATAAAATTTAGTTGTTACATCATGTGTTCAACTGTTCTGACCAGTGATTGCTAACCATGTGCTGATTAGCATCTTCAAGCTAGGCTCAAAAGTATCTAAAATTGTCACTACCAAAACAGTCACAACCGAAACATGTCTTGAAGTTTCGGTTGTGACATTATTGTTTTGGTAGTGACAAAAGGTAACACATAATCCTTTATTTGGAGGAATAAACTACATTTTAGTACAGTTATGCAAATAATTACTACTAACCATGTGCTGTAGTAATTGAAACTTCAAGACTTGTTTCGGTTGTGACTGTTTTGGTAGTGACAATATTTTTAGTAGTGTTCTAGTATGCAAGATTCTGTTAAAATTCTGTAATGTGATGAGGTTACAATTACTTAAGGTTGCAGTCCATGATACTAGCTTAGGTGTAAGGTTGTTGTCAGTAATGTTAATTTCTATGATTAACTTGACAGGGAGAATGAAATAAAACACCAACATGCCTAAAAAAATAGAAAAACTATGACAGAGAGACAGAGAGAATTTATATTTTACAGAGAGAATTATATTAGGTCATTTTTGTCATTGGTTGTTGCGTTAAATCTTACCCAGATACAATAGTGCTACTTTCTGATTGGCTCTACGAACAACACCAGAGCTCTGCACCAGAGGAAACGCGCTTGATTCAAGCCGGTTCCACAGTGAGAGCGGCGCGGCCAGAGTTTTGGGCGCTGCGGCATATTAAATATATTACAAAAAGTTTTTCAGCGTGAGAAATACAATGTGTGGCGGGAGAGCGTGACAAAAGACCGAAATGAGTGACTGTCACGCTCAATGCGTGACACTGAGAGCCCTGCCTTCTACAAAGAAAGATTGGGTTCAAAATACAACAAATCTCATAAATTACACTTAAAAAATTATTAAAATTATAATCTTTATTGATTTAACCTGTAAAATTTTTTTTTTTTTAAATAGAAAAAATATGTACTTATAAGGTAGATGTAAACAAAATCTTAATAGGTCATTATAAGCCTTCTTAATAAATTATTTAATACATTGTGTTTCGGTAGTGACAAATTTGGGGATAAGGAAAATATTCCAACATTTTCTGAAAATACAGTGTGAGAATTAACTGCACAATTACTAGAAAAGCGTACCTTGGATATTATACAATTTGCATACATGCAAAATTTGTGAAAAAAAAAAAAAAATCAAGATGTTTCCAACTCTGACTTTGCACCAATTTTGTAGAATGGCCCATATATATCCGTGTCATATTTGCCTCCTCTTCTTTCGATTCCGACCAACCCTATGTTTCCAGAGCCAGTCGTTTCAAATAAATCAACGTGAGTTTCTAACGTACACCAAATGACTGTTCGGAAAATGGCGAGGGGAAGGTTTTCCGGCAGGACAAAAGGAAGAGGGGAGAATAAAACACGATCACCCACCAGAAAATGGCAAAAAAAAAAAAAAAAAAAAAACATTCTTATGGTCTTATAAAATAATTATGAGTTACAATTTGCAAATATTTGTACTTTTTTAGGGGATTTAAAAAAAAATTAATATTTAAAATTCTTAAATATAACGTTAACGTTAGAATATAAAGCTCACATGAGCAATTGTCGATTAAAAGTGTATAAGACGCTTATACAACAAAGTTATGAAGATTAATATGATTATTTTACCAACTTATAGTTGTTAAAATGTATGTGTTTTATATTAGAAATGACTCCTTCTTAACTGTCCGGAACACAGTGAGTAGCAATTTTCAGCCGTCCGGAACATCGTGAGTCCTCACGGTAATCCGGACACTGCGTCTCCCGGCAGTTTTTTCAAGATTTCTCCAAAAAGATTAGTCCAAAATGTGTCAATCAAACTTCGGAACGTGTAGAAGGCATGTCCCCAGAGACAGACGAGCCAATGAGGTTTATCTTTCCGCGGATTGATATCTTACGGGACGTTTTACTGTGCAAAGTGTCCGGAACACAGTGAGTCGATTTTCCAAAAGGCTTTGACATCGTTGAATAAACATGAGCACTGCACGTTTCAAAGTCAAAACGCGGCGTGTTTTTTATATGAATGTATCTTTGAAGGGAACTGACTGTCTTTAGAAAAGTTTCGATGTTATTTTCATTGATTTTTTTCTTTATCTTTCATGATAAAGCAGCGTTTTATGAGCGTTGCGCTGCTTTGTGTACAGCCGTTACCGTGGAAACCGCTGTTTCTGCCGCTCCTAAAGCGCCTCCTGCTGGCTCCCCTTTGTAAACAGCCTTGCAAACCTGTATTAATACTAGTTTTGAATTGTTCTACAATGTTCACTTATGACAGTGAAATAGGGCATTCTAAGTCAATCTACTGCAGTATTCCCTCTCTCAATCAGTAGAAAATGTGGTTAACACCCAGTCATGCTTGAAAAATAAAAAATAAAATACTGTCAGGTCAGATACCTGTGAAACCACTATAATTTTGAACAATATGGTGATATACATGTTTGGTCATACCGCCCAGCACTAAAAGTATGTCTAGGAGGTTGGTACACTCTCCATGTCAGGTGGTAGCCTACAACTACAGTATATAGCCTATACATAGGCTACAACTAACTGGTTGTACTGTCTGACATAAAAATTTTTATTTAACAACAAAAACTTGTTTACACACATTGTTCATGACTCAAAAATTGCATTATATCGGTTTAGAAAAGATTTTTTTAAAACACCTTTTTTAAGCTTTATTTGTCAATGAGCCTCATATTTGTTTGATTGCACTGTTAATTCAAAAATAATTCAGCTATCTTTAAATGTCAAGAAAGATCACCCTTTTATAATTAATAATAATACAACATAAACCAGAAGTTAAAGGATTTTGATGAAGTGTATCACCTTTTAAAGCTTTGCTCGCCCTGAACAAAGCTTCCTCCTCATCAAGAATGCCTTCAAGGCCTTGCCCTAGAGTAGCAAGTAAAACAAAACATTTCAAAACACAGTTGATGGAGATAATTTACTGCATAAATGATAATTTACTTGAATATATGCTCAGATGGAGATGGTACAATGACAATGCGCTTACTTTGATATTTTGTGATATGCCATTCTAGTTGTCCCTTCGTTGTCTTTGCGATAATCTTTTCTTCCGACTGCATTGCAACATGACATCATGACTTTGCGTAAACATACACGCCACTTTCAAGTCTGCATTGATGCATGTTTGTTCACCTTGGTGAAGAAGTAACGCACCAGCAACAGACTCGCAGTGATCAGCATGGCTAAATGTTCAAGTAAGCAGTAAGTTATCGAGTAATGCAGATACCGAGTAATGCAGATAGTCAAACAGACTGAGTGTTATAGCGATTGTCAACATTCTAATTTTTATAAGCTGTGATGCCACAGTGATGTCACTGGCCAGCCTATAAGGCGTGCTGCAGCAGACATTCTTTAGACTTCTAGCTCACCTAGGCCTGTATTTCTCTAATAATCACTCTGATCTCCTTTATAAACTGCCCTCTCTTATTGCCAGTCTGATCTGCTTTTGAACCAGTATAACAACTAATATATCTATAAATTAAAGGATTGTAAAACTCTAAAATCAAACATTTTAAGAGACTGCTAGAGATGCTTGTTTGCACATGATGGGACCCTAGTGAAAAATAAATATACTAAAATGTATTTGAAATACATTTATTTTATGCTAAGTATACTAATACATTTACATTATGTATGTACTTAGTATAAATACCCTGCAGTTGTACTTTTAGTATACTAATTTGGTATACTAAAAGTCTGCTAAATTGAAAAAAACTAATTTTGTACCTACTTAATGCACTTTAGTTATCCAGAAATAGTTCTGAAGTTCAACTAAAGATATACTTAAGTATATTTGATTGTGCTAAAGTGGAAATATTGCAAGTATACTTTAGGTACGCTTTAAATATCTTACATTTAAAGACTGTTATTATACAGAGGTCATACTATCCTTACTAATAGTGATATTAAAACACATTTTAGGCTTAATATTAAGAAATGGGCATTGTGTAATAAAGAAGTACTCCAAATAAAGTTTAATTATAATATTTATATCAGTAAGTCATACATTACTGTTTTAAATACATTTTGATATAGTTTTAGGTTTAAGTGACTAAAAGTGACTATTTTTAATGACTATAAAGGTTTCCCTGATATCTTTTTTGTTGTTGAAAACAAACTTTTGTCTTTATTTTTGTCAGAGATACAAACATTTCAAATGTGCAAGAATGCAACGTCACAGGTTTCGTTTGCACAAAATGCTCTGTATTTGCAGTAATAGACGTTTACTTTCTGGGAAGCAGAAAAAACCTATTTGCAGTCTAATGATGGTGTTTAGTATTGCTGCAAAATTAATCAAAATCGCGATACGATTCAGTGAGATTATCAAATCATAAAAAGGTGATTTAATTAAATGTGTTTTGAAGTGAAGCGCTGCGTTGTTCTTTTACGCTCATGATGTGTTTTCAGCTGCTCATTTACAGCAAATGCTGCTCCACATCAGCAGAAAGGCCTGAAATCTCCAAGTGGGTGGACCTCTAGTTTTTGTGTTCTATGAATGTACGTAGATACATATATATGTATATATATCTTTTACAGATCTTTCGATCTAATGGACGAAATAAGCTCGCGCAATTTACATACGAATGTGAAAAACACACGGAGAGCAGCAGTTTTAGTTTCTGCTCTGACAGCCGCAAAACCAGCCGAACGCTGAGTGTGTGTTAGAAATCAGGAATGGTGAGAGAACATTGAGCTTAGTACACTATTTGTCTTCAAACCAAACTTGGGTCTTTAGTTGACAAAGTTTAAATCCCGTCAGGCTAGTTTGCTTCTCATAATGTTTAAGCGTTAGGTCAGTAGACGGAGAGGTGGTCATTTGTGGCTGTTTCAACACATTCGACATGAGCATTTACACTACGAAAACAATCCGGTCGAATGTGTTTTCAACTGCCTCTGGAAGTGGTCAAATGTGGACAAGCCCGAAACATTTTAGACCCCGTTTACAGCTGTATTTAGAGTCATCCACTTGTGATTGGGTTGATGAAAATGCTTCCACGTGTAAACAGGGCCCTAGTACAGTGAATTATCTGTTGGTTTGTGCATTCCCATACTTTATTAATCCGTACGTATTAGTGTCACAGTCCTCCAATTTGAAGTGATCTGCATTTTAAGAGAAAAACAGTGATCTTACGGAATTTACACTTAACAACATTTGCACTATAATTTACTTCTATTTGACTTATTCTGGCATTACAAACAGGTAAACGGTAAAGTTTTGCCATTTTTTCATCAAGTAGGAAAGGAGAAAAGAGGTAAAACTAATGTACATAATTATTTTGCTTGATGGCTGCTCAAATTAAATGAGAATAAATCAAACATACTGACATAAATATATGCTTATACATATACAGTAAATATACAGAAAGTGACACAATGTGCCCCATGTTAGGGATACACATTAGGTTGAATCATTGAAGAATACATAATAAATGTGTGTGATTATATATTCATGTGACATGTAATTTATATTTTTAGATTTGCATACACTGTAAAAGTTGTATATATACAGTAGTTGGAGTATGTTTTACAAGAAAATACTACTTCAGACTTTCTACTTCAAAATGTCACGTTTCAGTTTCTCAGTAATAATTTGTGAAATTTACAAGCAATTTCTAAGTGAAAATTGTTAGAGTAAATCCTACTGTACTGTAAATTTGGTTTCACACAAAATTAATTTCACCTGCCATGTAGAAAATTTACTCCAACATGTTAAAACAACAGTTTTTAGCTATAAAAGGGTAACTCTTTAAAATAAGGTTTCATTAGTTAACACTGGTTAATGCATTAGGCTAATATTAACTTACAATGAGCAATACATTTGCTACAGTATTTATTAATCATTGTTAAAGTTGGTAATACAAATTAGAAATGTTCATTGTTAATTCATGTTGGCTCAGGTCCATTAAATAATATTAACTGATGATGTTTAATAATTAAGTAAATGTTAAAATGAACATCAACTAAGGTTGATTACTGCTTTAGAAGTATTGTTAACTAATGTTAACAAATGAAACCTTATTGTAAAGTTATCACTTTAAAAAAAAAAAGATTTCTAAATATACAGTACTTGACAAATGTAGTGCGAGGTTTGCCTTTGTACTCTCCCTGTTTTGTCATGCCGATAAAGCAGAGTAAAACTCAAATTGAGTTGGCATCAGGGATTACTCAAGCTGCTTTCTAGAACCTCCTTTGTGTTCATCTCAGAAGAATCAGTTCATCTGTATAATCCACATGCACTTTCTCTCTCTCTTTCTTTCACATCTTTATATAACTGTGGCTTGTCCCACAAAAGTCATTCCCTTCCGTCTTTATTGCGCCCTGAGCTCAGTGCAGTATGATTTTTCCCTCACATAGTAAGATATAAATTCCCGTTCTCCGTGTGGGATGAAGGAGGCTTTGGGCAGACCTCCTCCTCGTACTCCGATGGCTGTAATTGTAACAGCGACTGAAGCTCCATTGTTGAAGGGCAGCGAGAATACGGTCACGCTTTTCACGGTCAATAAGCGGACGCCCAAAGGAATGAAGTGTGAATGAGCTCCACGTTTGTCCCAGGCATTCAGGGGAATAAATAGGGTTTCTACAGGTGTCAGACGTACAGGCCGGGAAATAAGATTGGGCAGGGGCCGGTTTACGGAAAGCACCGGCGTCTCTGCGGGATTCTTCGTCTAACTCGCGGCGTCATGCTCCAGGAGGTCTGAGAGCTGCAGTGGCGAGAGAGCGAGTGAGGAAGACTGTTGGGGAATAGCCCGATGGAGACGCTAGAGCAAACACCCTTCAACAACACTGTAACCTTGTCCGAGGTAAAGACTCCGAGTGTGAAATTTCAGCAGATGTGATCAGAGTGCAGGGCACACACTGCAAAGAAAATCTGTTCTTAATCAGTTTACAGTAAAACAAGATACTTTAATTTGAAGTGAAAAAGTGTTAAAGATAATAAGATTTGTTTTCAGAGAATATATTTTAAATTACTTTATTCATTTATTCTAAGAGTCAAAGCAATTCTTGTTAGATTTATGCTTGCTAATGCAGTAAGAAAAATAATACCTACTTAAAGTAGTTTTTTATATTCATATATATATATATATATATATATATATATATATTATATATCTACACACACACACACGTGCTCGTGCACAAGTTTTACATTTACTTAAAGCTAAAATTGTGTAAATTGGTAACTTTTTTCAGGCAACTATATATAAATATCACATATATTCTTTAAAAACTTTTACATTTACCAGAGAAGCAAATGTTTTTTGAGATACAGTAGATTATTTATGATTTTTTTTTTTACCCCTGTTGATTGTCATCTTTTTAATTTTTGCTAGACTTATAGTAAAACATTTACAACATAATTGCCAGTGAGATGATAGTCTCTGAAAACAAGCCTTAAAATTACTTGATTAAATTTTTTTTGTAAGATTATAATATTTTTTTTGGGAGTGAATATATCTCCAATAAATTAATGATTTGGTATTTTTCCATTGTTTAAAACATAAAGCCCACAATTTTTTTTAAATACTAAATTTAGGCTAAAAACTAGCAAATAATAAATATATAATGCATTGTCTCTGAAATGCTTTGTCTCTCTTATTGTTTTAAGATAATATATCTTCAATTATTTGGTCATTTTCCCCCCATAAACTTTAATGCCCACAAAAACAAACAAAAAAAGCAAATAAGAAATATGTAATACATATTGTTTGTAAACAAGTCTTACTGTAAATTTACTTGAAGCAAATTTGCATAATATAATTTCTGGTTTTAAAGGGGTCTTATCATACATTCCCACTTTTGTAATGTTGCTGTTTGAGCATAAAAAAGGGAGATATTTTATTTAACAGAATCCACTTTTCAAGAACTACAACGTGATTTTTCTGAATCTTATGAAGTCACAATGTTACTCATTTAAATAATCCACACCCACGGAATACGCAAAAAAGGGGGACGAGGCCTGGCTGTGCTGCTTTAGAGAAGACAGTGTTGTCACTATGTTGAAGAGACGCTGTTTTTTTTTTCCCCAAAACTCATTTGTTTGACCTTCCTAAGGCTGATGAACTTATGGCGCTTTTCCACTGCATGGTACGATTCGGTACGGCTTGCTTTAAATGGTACCACCTCTGTGGAGATTCCAAGTGTACCATACTGGTACTAAAATGTGACGTGAAAACACTACAGATCACTGATCGGTTAGAGAGAATCGTCACTACCAGCGTCATTAGATTTGCAACACGAGACACCAAACCCACAGCCCGCTAAATGTAAATAGTCAGCAACAGCCTCCGCAGCATTATTTGTTCGCACAATTTTTATTCACCAACTTGCTTGAAAAAAGAAAATAAACTTGAAAAAAGAAATGCCTAAATCATGGTGACTGGTCAGTAGATGACGAGGAGCGGATCCAGAGAGAGCTGGATATTTCGACCAAGAATGAAAACGTTTTTCAGCAACTTTAACGAGCAGTCTATAACTCCACCCACTGTAAAGCGGTACTAATGCAGTGGAAACGCAAACCGAGCCGAGCCGAATCCGTGCTGCGCCGAGCGCCAATAGAGTGGTTAAAACACTGTTCCTGAACATCAAAACCCAAATGTTTATCTGTGCGCTGCACATTTTATGGAGAACAGCTTGTTTTCTAGCTTTTGTAAGCTCTCGCTTTTGTAAGACTTCTGTATTACTGTTTGTATTACCTAGTTTTCAGACAAATCGTATCTATAAGGTATAAGAAAATTACAAAAAACGTGGCACTCTAAAACGTCCTGTGAAATCCGTGCTTGCAAAGTCTGTGCATGAAATCCGTTCTGCACAATCCTCTTGTTTGTTAACATTGTCAGGGTCTGAATCAGGCTTGAGTTGGTTTGAAATTGTCGCCATCCTCCTTATTCATATTTACACTAGAGAAGAACTCGCAGGGGCAGGGCGGGACATCTCCCGAACAAGCGCTAAGCTGTGCCAATCACAACCCACTGGGCCAGCTAACCAATCAGAGCACATTTCGTATTTCAGAAGGAGGGGCTTCACCAAAATCGCCATGTTTGAGCCAGACTGGGGAGAGAGGTGCTGTAATAATGTAAAATATGTATAAATAATGCGTTTTTTGAACAATCAAGCATGAAAACATATTCTAGTAGACCCCAAAAACAAAACCAAGACTTTGTAAAAGGGCATAATACGACCCCTTTAACAATGTTTTATGAGTTTTAGGGAAAAGTGATACAAAAATACTCAAAAAATAAGAAAATTATTATTATTATTATTTTTTCTGTGTACAGCTGGACAGAAGGAAATCAGACAATAAAAAGCTGACTGGAATAATTTCACATTTTTAAACTTTAGCATATAATCTGTTTGATCTATTACACATTTGAATCATTTTTCATTGCACATTTGTATTATTAATAGAATGGTAATTTCATTGAGCTTTGTTGGTGAAACCAGTTACAATTCAGGCATAATACAGTCTGGTAAAATAGGTGACATTGTTTGGAGTTTTCGTTCATATCACCACCTCATGTTAAATGTGTTCTCACCGACGATCCATTAGACCTCATAAAAATAGCTCGCTCTTTGACAAATTTTCCATTGGACTGAATAAAACCTCAAGAGGCTTGAGAGAGAGAGAGAGAGAGCGCTTTGGCGTCTGTATTTTACACCCGTCTCCTGCGACTGAGCTTTTACAGTTAGGTAATTTATCGTTTGCTATCAAATGTGGCCTGCTTCAGGCGCCGATGCGAAAGAGCGCTGTTACACGTACTGTAAAACGCACAAAGACCACCGGCATCCTGGGTCATGGGACTACCGTCACAACAGGCAGCGCTAGCAAACACGCAAAGCTTTCGCACGATAAATCAGTTCCTCATAAAAGGTGTTAAGTTTCCCCCATTTAACAGCTTTTTATTTTTAAATGTTGCTGCGCATGATGAATTTGACTCTCGCCTAGATCGCCGCCGGTGCCCTTGCGGAGGTGATATGTCGTTCAGGCTGCTTTGCATGCTGGGTAGTGTTTGTGGGGGTAGAGGAGGTTGAAAGGCCACTGTAGAGTCCAGAGTTTGCAGCCTCTATTAGCATTGATTTCATATTCACTTCCAGACATATTTAATACCATTTCAGCCTTTGCCTTCTTTTATTTATGAGCACGCAATCCCGTCGGGACATCAATTATCCTTTCAACCGCAAAATTGACAGGAGAGGCAGACAACATAGTTTGGGAGACTTTGAAATCAGACCCTCCACACATTTGTAATGCTTGGACATTATCACTGGTGTTTTCTGCCTTCATAAATATTTACAAGGAACTGAGGACACAATACTGAGTTTCATCTGTTGAAATCCAGCCACTTTCCAGAAAGATGAACGGGTCCTGACTGTGACTGAAGCTTTAGCACATGATACAAGATTTAGAAGCCGCTATGAGGTTTCAGTGAAATTGGAATTATCTGAAGAGGAATTTACTGAATTGTAAGAGAAAGAAATTCATCACAGGTATAATGCATTTCTTGAAATTAAGTTTATCCATCCATCCATCCATCCATCTATCTAGTTTGTCCATCCATCTAGTTTGTCCATCCATCCATCCATCCATCCATCCATCCATCCATCCATCCATCCATCCATCCATCCATCCATCCATCTATCTAGTTTGTCCATCCATCCATCCATCCATCTAGTTTGTCCATCCATCCATCCATCCATCCATCCAGTTTGTCCATCCATCCATCCATCCATCCATCCATCCATCTATCTAGTTTGTCCATCCATCCATCCATCCATCGATCCATCCATTTAGTTTGTCCGTCCGTCCATCCAGCCATCCATCCATTTAGTTTGTCCGTCCGTCCATCCATCCATCCATCCATTTAGTTTGTCCGTCCATCCATCCATCCATCCATTTAGTTTGTCCATCCATCCATCCATCCACTTCTCTATCAGATCTGTCCGTCCGTCTGTCCATCACTCTGTTGTTTTATCTATCATTCTGTCTGTCATTCTATCTGCCTGATAAACCTTCACACTTCAAGTCTTTTTAAAATTACTTCTCTAAGAACTCATCATTCAGATTTATCTTTATAAACTCTGTTTTTCTGTTGTAAAACACAGTAAACTCATTTTAAAACTACTTCCTTCCATGAGATTCAAATTCCAATTCTGCATTCGTTTTGCCAATACAAATTCAGAAAACTGATTTGGAATTTCAAATAGCATTTTCAATTAAATTGTGTATCCAGAATTATCTCACGAACATGGAGTTCTGACTGGAATGAGGCCTTGTCCACACGGACACGGGTATTTTTATAACCGGAGTTTTTCCTACAGCGTTTTAAAAAAAAAATCCCGTCCACACATGCTCGGTCTCCGTCTACATGAAAACGTAAAAACACGCTATCAAGCGCGGTCAAGAGCATGCCATGCCAGCAGGTGGTGATATAAACATTAACCGTAAAGCCACGTTGGCCAATCAGAAGCGCAAATCTGACGTCAAACACAGCGGGTAACGGCGCAAACTCTGACGTCGCAAGGCAAAAACCCCGGTTTCACTGTCTACACGACAACACTGTAACCGGCGTTTCTGAAAATCCTCACCCTGGCAGGGGTTTTCAAAAATGTTCGGTTTCAGTGCGTTTTCGTGTGGACGAACGGCCGAACCGCGTAAAAAAAGTCACGGTTATAAAAATACCCGTGTCCGTGTGGACAGGGCCTGAGACTACTTGGTAAGGCCCTGTCCCAAATGGAACACTTGCAGATTTACTGTGGCCGCCACGCTTATGTCACTGTGAAGAGCATGAGACCATATGTGTCCCAGTCATTTTAGGTTTCAGAAAGATGCTCACTAGCTTGGCCCACTGTGCTCCATTGATGCTGGCCCTCTACCCGACATTCAAAGCATTACGTCATTAGACTGTGCATTCGGAGGAACGCCACAAGTGCTCAGCGTGCCATTTGGGACAGGGCCATGCCCAAACCAAGTCAAATCCTCAAACTTAAATAGAACTGAGAGCAGAAAGCACTAGCTTCAAAATCTACTAGCGGGTGAGTAGTTTATTTAAAAGTTCACACAGGGCCGTCATACCACTCCTTACTGCCCCACTGTTGAATTAGTTGGTTTTTACTGTGAATTATTGGTTTGAGACCTTTTGGGAAAAAAAATACTAATTTGCATTCTAGAGTGAATATTAAGTGGGCCGAACAGAATGTGAGTCATGATTCAAAGCGACTGATTTTAATTTCAGAAAGGAACCATTTGGCCTATAAATGGACGGACGCCAGGCAAGAGTGATGCTTCCGACCTTTGTAATGGGATTTTTGCCCCCTCGCGCGTTACGGCGGATCTCGTATTTTTCTGAGGATGTACTGTGGGTTTGATTCATTGCAACCCCATGAGATTTGACATGAGATTGGGGCAGACTGTTTGCATGGACGTGGCTACACCCAATTTGTATGAGGATGTGCACCGCTCGGCATCAGGACTCAAGCTGCTATCTGACAAAAATACTGCTCTGCGGCAGCCTCTGTCTTTTTGGATTTCGTTGAGATATGATGTGGCTTTTCTGCTTTTTTTCTGGCCATATTCCCCATCTACCTGCTCTCTGCAGTAATTGTGCACAGTTTTGGTCACGAAAGTCTCGAAGGCCATTGAGGAGATGGTACAGAGTTCTTTAGAGTGTATTCACAGTTGGTTTGATTGTTTTTTCCACAACAGTCGATTTCACCATTGCAGGTCTTTTTCCACATTGTTTTATTTGGTTCAGAACCACAGTTTGTTTGCTTTACACACAGAACAACAGTAGATGCAAAGATCAAACTCATTTTGCAGCGTCATTAGCAGTTCACTTTTGCAAATTTGGCCATTTTTCTTTTTATTCAAATTGTAACAGTAATTTTCCTTCTGAAGTGAACTCGGGCCAGATGTTTGACTAGTTCTGCCTTAGACAGTTCCATATAGACCCAGCTATAGATTGAGACAGACTGAATATCTCTCCTTCACAGTGCCAAACATCTTCAAAGAGAGTGGTAGACGTGCCTTTAAATTTAAAGCCCCCTCAGACTGGAATAGCCTGCATGGGTCTCTATGATCTGTCACATCATTGCGTTCCTTTAAAATATCTCTCTTTACTTACTTGCAAGCAAACTGTTGCTGTAAATGTTTTCCTCATGTGTGACTGGACTTTAGCTTGGTATACCCTCTCTGGGATACTTATATTTATTTTAAGGGCTAAATGTTGTCATGTATCCTAATACTGCAATGTGTTTTATAAATGGATTTGTTTCCAATAAGGAGTTGGTGGGCGGGATGAGGTAGAGCTTTAGGAAGAGTGAATATATATGTGTTGTATTATCCTCAACAATAAAATTTGAGAAATTTGAGACAGGATCCTGTCAATCAGACAGGATACATCTGATTGACATGTAAAGTGACCAAGTATGTATGCATATCCAGGTACAGTATTTCTGGTCAAATCTAGTGTGGTAAATCTAGTGTTTAGTTCTTCCTTAAAAATTCGGTGAACAAATCTAAGCAAGTTGCATAAAGTTCACTTTAAAGTTTGCCAGATCAAGAAATTGCTTGTTTTTTTTTTCAGAAATACACATTTATTCAGTTGTAGGGTCTCTCTATGGTTGCCTTTCTTTATCCTACAATCTCTACCTCATCATTTTGCATTAGATGTTAAATATATGCATTTGGCAGCCGCTTTTATCCACAGCGACTTGCAGTGCATTCAAGGTTCTGTATATATTTTATCAGTATGTCTGTTCCCTTGGACCCATGACCTTGGCTTTGCTAGCGCTTCTTCCGCCTTTTCTTATCTGTTTATTTCTCACCATTTCTCTCTTTATGTCCATCACCTGGTTTCAGCCACAGGAGCTCATGTGGTCTGTGCCATCGGTGCCCAGCTGCAGGCCGAGAGCGAGGCCTGTGGGAAAGCAGACGTGCTCCTAAAATAAAGCTCAGTTTTTCTCTCTCACCTCCCCTTCACCACCGCAGAGAGCTACGGTTCACTTCATAATGCCCATCTTCCTCTGTTCATGTGTTCATTTAATTACACAGCCTTCAAAATGTACCACATAATATATCCCAGGATGCATTAGGAGCTCAGAGTGGGGCTAAATAGCGTGCACGCATTCATTCAGACGCACACACGCGCTCGATCTCTCTCTCTCTCTCTCTCTCTCTCTCTCTCTCTCTCTCTCTCTCTCTCTCTCTCTCTCTCTCTCTCTCTCTCTCTCTCTCTCTCTCTCTCTCTCTCTCTCTCTCTCTCTCTCTCTCTCTCTCTCTCTCTCTCTCTCTCTCTCTCGCTCACACTGTCAAGTCACATTCAAGTCTCCTCTGCTCATATGACAGCAAATATTCTACCAGCTGGGCCTTTTCATCCATTGACGAGTACAGTTTTTTTCTGCGTCTCTTCACTTTTACCATCACAATAGCTGCTATTCTTTGGTACAGTGGCTTGGCTGGAGAGATCTCCCTGGCAATTAATCTGAGCTTTCTCCTCCCTGCCTATACAGCACTCAAAGGCTTCTGTGCTCATAGAGATATTAACCGCTGAATGGAAGTGAGGAGCTTTTGCTGTTCATCTGTGTTTGTGTGAGAGCGCCAGTGTTGGGAAAGCTACTTTGAAGCTGTAGCTAGCAGAGAGACAAGCTGCTCATCAACATAAAATCAAAACACACCTTCTTAATGCACGTTCCAGGACTTTTTGTGCATGTTATTCCAAAAAAAGAAGCAAACACATTTGTAATATTTCATCCAAATAACCTAACTAAAAGTATTTTGAAACTATAGTGTATAAGGGTACAAAACCTTTTAGACTGGTTTTGTTTTTCTGTGGGTGGTGATACTACAGGTGTTTTGTGTGGTTAATAGGTGGTTTCTCACCCTCGTTTTGTGCTTGCTTTAAAGTCCCCATGAAATCAAAATTGAAGTTTTTTGGGTTTTAGTATGAATATGTAAGACCTACTGTTATCTATATTAGATAGTGTGCTCCAAAACAATGACAAAATTTGCATTTAGAAGATATAAGCAATCAAAACTCACAGTCTCTTACTTCTGTCAATATGGATCAAAGAATTTGATGACATCACTCTGCACTTCAGCTTCTCGTCAGATTTTCTGTCCAATCAAATGCTCTTTAGAATCTGAAGCATCCCGCCCCCTACCCTATAAATAGACGCTGCGGCTGAAATTGGTCACTTGTTCACACATTTACTCTTTTCTACATGGTGAATGGCATTGGGGCGAATGAAGTCTGGTTTCACGTTAGTGTCACGTGAACCACCGCAGCACACACACCATCTGCTTCGGTCCAGAGACACGATACACAGAGCGGATCACATACATTAGTCGGCGCAGACCACACAACGAATCGGACCTATTTAAAACCTGCACAGAATGCTCTATTTGAAAGTGATATAGAGGAGATTGGGAGGAGAAACGGTTAGAGATTAGAAGGAAACTGCGGCTTTACCGAGCTCAAAGGCTCTGGATGAGCTGTGATATAAACAAACGCTATTGGCTAAGAGGAGGAGCTGTTCGATATGTCCCCCCCGTCTTCCTGTTTCAGTGGAAATTACGTCAACACTGAGTAATACTGCGCTTTTCAAGGCACTTCAGTGGGCCTTTAACAACTAAAAGGCAAATATACTGTAGTATGTCTGATTGCTTATAAAAAATAATAGTTCACCGATTACATGCCGAGTTTGAGATTTAGGCTTCAGTGTTTGTTCAAATTAGAATTCAGAAGAAAATGTGAGTGGTGATGCTGCAGAACAATGATGTGCAGCACCACACAGTTCCAGGAACCCTGCTGAATTATGATTCAAATAAATTGGTGAATCAATTGTTTTGAATCGGAGTTGCAAGTGTTATTTTGAAAACAGCAGTTAATGTAGTGCATGAAGTTCACAGCTTTTAGTTATTGATACACCAGCACTGTGAATAGGTATTACAGATCATGTGTTTCTGCTCAACTAACTGAAGCAGACAGCCATGTCCAGTGTGATTTGTCCGAATGGCCTATGAACGGACTCTCGGTCGAGTCTGTTACGGCACACACACACTTTTTTTTTTTTTTTTTACTGCAGTTCTACATTTTAGAGTACATTTTCCAGATTTATCAGGGATTTGGGCCATCACCGGGCACACATTTTCAAGATGTGTTACTGCAGTCATTAGCTTTGTAACGCGCCGCACTGGCAGTTGGGATCAAACGTAATTTGGGAATCTGAAAGCATAAAGGTCTTTTTTTATGTTGCTGGATCTACCGGTTGGGCGGCTTGTGCGGCCAGAGATTCTTTTGTTGTCGCTCATGAAAGATTTGTCTCAACACAGAACAAATGTTTGCCTTGAAGTGACAATTAAGCTATTTAGAAGAGAGAATAATGCTTTGTTTCCTCTCTCCCTCTCGCTCATATCAAGAATCACGATTCAGAAAGCATAATGACAATGCTATTCAAATCTTATATATATATATATATATATATATATATATATATATATATATATTATGGGTGGGCGATATGACCAAAATCTTATATCACCATATGAGTCATTTTATTTCACGATAACGATATATATCACGATATAGTTATTTTTCCTTTAAATAAGGTTTTATGATATCAACATTTTTGATACCATTGAAAATTCATCATTCTTACCCATTTTCCATTTTCAATATCATTAAAAAAATTATACTAGCCTAAAGATAACTCTCAAGTTTACTGAAGACAAGTAAACAGTGATAATGAAAGAACAAAGAAACCAAACTACTATAGAACAAAGACACAAATGAAATAGAGCTACCTGGAAAATTTAAAGCACTAGAAATAAAAAATAATACATAAAATGTATAAAATGATCAAATGTAAAATAGTCTACTGTTGGCTACACTAAAATAGTCAAATGTAGGCTACACTTTTCTTATTAAAGTTTCAAAGGTGTCAAGTGCAGTGAGAGACCGACTGCACAGATCCATTATTCTTGCGCGTTTTCTTTCTCAGCTGTTTACGTTCACTTAACCCTCTGGGGTCCAAGGTGTTTTTGGGGTCCTTGAGATGTTTTGACATACTCTGACATTTGTGCTTTTTTCAGTTGCTTATAAACAAATTACTGGCAAAGGTGTAATTACACTCTATTTAGCACAAACAGGGCTACCATAATATGTTATCAACATGTATGTACATGTTTGTATTTTTGAGAGAATATTGTTTATGCGTGGTTATTGAAAAAACTAAAACTTAAAGTTTCTGAAATAAGGCCACAAAACACATACTAAATATGTGTTCACAAGACTTTTGACTAATGGATGTTGCCGCCTAGAGTTTTTTCTTCAAAATGATCTGAAAATCATCCTGCCTTATCATTCACATAAAACAATAGATTGGTTTAAATTTAAAAATGACACTTTTTGTTTGGAAAGGCAATATGCGCAGGGGTGTGACCTGCTGTGATTCACACCTGAGAAGACAATGGGCCCGCATAATGAGCGCATAATGGGGCTGCATACTAATGACCCTTTCATTCAGGTGTGTCACTGAGCCACAAGAATGCAATGACAATATATATATGTATTAGGGGTGTAACGGTTCACAAAATTCACGGTTCGGTTCGGTACGGTACACTTGTGTCACGGTTCGGTTCGGTACGGTACGGTACACTTGTGTCACGGTTCGGTTCGGTTCGGTACGGTACACTTGTGTCACGGTTCGGTTCGGTACGGTACACTTGTGTCACGGTTCGGTTCGGTACGGTACGATTCGGTACGTTTCCGATACAGCAAAAAGAAAGAAATGCCAGAGAAATTTCCTTGATTTAATTTTTTTAATTATATTTTTATTAAATCTAACATCATAAAGTATGATATTTTTTTTTCTTTGAGCAATGATGGAGTAATGATGGACTTGACTTTTCTTAGGAGCTTATAAAACAAAACAGCTCCTTGGACAAAATGAAATGTAATATTGTAGTTATAAACAAATGTTTATTTTAGTTCAAATTAACATTTGAGGGCAGCAAAGCACTGCTTGCATAACTACTTCCGCGTTCTACTTATTACATATCGGGAGTTTCCGGTTAGAGTGTTCATCGCACGAATGCAGATTATCACTACGTTTTATGGATGCCAATTGATTAAAACATTGAATAATGATCTCTGTATTAATTATCTTGAGCCTGCTGAAATGTTCCTATAAATATATTTTCTTCCCAACTGTTACATTCTGAACAATAAATATATATTTATTCACTAACCTGCAGCAGTCCTATGTCTTCTCATTAACAGTATTTTTCTCTTAGCCTACTTATATTCTATACCTGTTGAGTTCACATTTTTTAATGAATTTGACTAATAAAAAGTATTTCTTGTGTGCATTGGTGCTTTATTCCTGTCTTTTTAAAATAGTTGAATGAATGAATACTCGAGGTGCCTACGATCAGAACCATGGATCAGAACCGCACGCAGCGTAGAGGAGAATGACAGTCAACTTCTTTGAATATTAAATAAGCAATTTGGGCATGAACATGTAAATAGTAAAACGATTGACATTGAAAAATGACACTGAATGATTACAATATTTAATCCAAATAAATAAATGTTCGTGGTTCGTACTGATGTTATTCATCTGTTCTCACACATTTCAGCGTCGCGGTCACTAGTTTAGACGAACACTGACACCCTGTGGTGAAATAATGGCGTGCTTTTAACAGCCGCAGCTTTCTCAGAATGGCTTGGATTGGATTAAACTTAATGTTCCGATGAGTTTTGAAAATTCTGCACAGAGTAAACATCAGATCATCCTTTCTTCTGTCAATAAAAAAGTCCAAAATATAAAATATTATTATAGACACTTTTTTTAGTTGGCGTTTGTTCAACTCATTGACCACAGTACATTGAGAGTAAACATAACCGGAAATAAGTGATATGTATTGTTTCCAAACGGAAGTGCGTCACAAAGTTCAGTGCAAGTGGTCCATTGTATTCATAATGTCAAAATGATGTTACTTGAAAGCATTATAGCCTACTATTCCTGCCACACTCCAATGGTTAGTAGTGTTACTACAGTAAACCCATGGTGAATGTTGCTGATCTGTGGACACTGGATAGTTCATTCATGGCACAATGTTTCTTCCTGGTTTCCACGTCAGCGCTGTTTGATCCGTTAATAACGGAGAAATGTGAATGCTTCTCACTAGATCTCGCAGCGATGTCATTACTTCAGTGGCGAATTCAAATGCTTTATTTACTGGTTTTGGCTGTAACAGTGCTGATGATTAAGATCGGCTCGCGCTGCATTGGCCCAAACTGATAAACGGTCCGTCAACCAGACAATAACGAGTGGTTTCGTTCCGCTTACATTAGCCATTTGATGTTGGGCAATGTTGTGGTCACGCCAGCGTCTCTTACATTATGAGCACGCTTGCCACGCGCGACGCACCTACATTTGAAATAACGAAATTTTGGTCGGCAGGAAAAATGGTCCAACGAACCGTTCGGTTCAAAAATGCGTACCGAAAACCGAACCGAAAGCCTCGTACCGAACGGTTCAATACGAATACGTGTATCGTTACACCCCTAATATGTATATATATATATATATATATATATAGGCCTATATAATACAAAATTGGTTCACAGTTCCAATTATTTATTAATTTTTCAAATTGTGCTTGCAAATGGTATAATATCAAATTTACAGTATTTTACAGTACAGTACAGTATTTTACAGTAAAAACGACATCTTGTCTTTCATATGTAACATATCGTTTTTATGATTAGGACATATAAATGTTAATTTGCAGTTTAATACGTTGCTTATACAAAAATATTTTATTTCAACATATTTCAGTCGATTTTTACTCATCTCAGTATTGGAATATAGTTGGGTAAAAGCTGTTCATTCATTCACACACAAAAATGCGATTCATATTCAAACAGTCTTTTTGTTTACAGACACTATTCCATATCGCGATTAGAACAAAGCACTTGAAAATAAAGAATGTACCTATTTCTCAGCTGGATCCGTTGCTCCTCCAAATGAAACTACCTGCACTTCTGAGGTAATTTTTTCCAGGATTATTATTAAGATAGTATTATTCCTCACAGCGTCGTAAATCTGAGTCTCTTTCGGTGGGTTATCCAGCTGATGTGGGCGTGGATCGCCTCAGAACATTTGTGTTTGAATAGAGCGCGCGCTCCGTGGGCGTGGTCAAATTAACTTTAATGACCTGAGACGAGAACGACTATCATCTCTCTCTTTTCGTACTGATTACATAAAATGAGAAAATTAGTTTTTTATATAAATTACTTTATTTAAAAGAAGATAATTCTGGCTTCATGCCTGTGTGCCTGTATACCTGTTTGACTGAGAATTTGCAGAGTTACAGTTCATTTTTCGGACGCGTTTCAGAATAGACTTCACTGACAGAGAGAACGCAGAACGCGCATCATGTTTATTTTTCTTTATTAGGCGAAAAGCACAACACTTTGTTTTTATTGTGAGGTTCCACAAAAAAATACAAACTTAACAGGATCGAATGATGTACAACACTTATATGTAAGATCAAAATCAACAGAGTAATTTGAGTCTCTTTTGCACTGATAAGGAAAAAAGTGAGCTGGTATCGCCGGCGAGACCGCCGACCCCAGAGGGTTAAGACATAAATTACTGTGGTATAGGTATATATAAATTTCACATAGGTATGTGTATTTAACCATTCAAGCCCAACTAGGCGGCAAAAAGCACTCACAGGCTTTGAGCAGCGGCTTTATCATATACTGAAATGAGTCGTCTTGCGCTGCTTAAACAGTTTACAATCACCTGTTTTTAAACCGCAATGCTTAAAAAACGCATGCAAACGATAAGCTTTCGTGTCCGCGTAGCACAGCAACGTCACGCGAGCATAACCGCGATAGAGACGATACTCCAAATTTCCACCGGTTAATTGTGTCTTAACCGGTAATATACCACCCCATTATACACTCACCTAAAGGATTATTAGGAACACCTGTTCAATTTCTCATTAATGCAATTATCTAATCAACCAATCACATGGCAGTTGCTTCAATGCATTTAGGGGTGTGGTCCTGTTCAAGACAATCTCCTGAACTCCAAACTGAATGTCAGAATGGGAAAGAAAGGTGATTTAAGCAATTTTGAGCGTTGCATGGTTGTTGGTGCCAGACATATTTCACAATCTGCTCAGTTACTGGGATTTTCACGCACAACCTTTTCTAGGGTTTACAAAAAATGGTGTGAAAAGGGAAAAACATCCAGTATGCGGCAGTCCTGTGGGCGAAAATGCCTTGTTGATGCTAGAGGTCAGAGGAGAATGGGCCGACTGATTCAAGCTGATAGAAGAGCAACTTTGACTGAAATAACCACTCGTTACAACCGAGGTATGCAGCAAAGCATTTGTGAAGCCACAACACGCTCAACCTTGAGGCGGATGGGCTACAACAGCAGAAGACCCCACTGGGTACCACTCATCTCCACTACAAATAGGAAAAACAGGCTACAATTTGCAAGAGCTCACCAAATTGGACAGTTGAAGACTGGAAAAATGTTGCCTGGTCTGATGAGTCTCGATTTCTGTTGAGACATTCAGATGGTAGAGTCAGAATTTGGCGTAAACAGAATGAGAACATGGATCCATCATGCCTTGTTACCACTGTGCAGGCTGGTGGTGGTGGTGTAATGATGTGGGGGATGTTTTCTTGGCACACTTTAGGCCCCTTAGTGCCAATTGGGCATCGTTTAAATGCCATGGCCTACCTGAGCATTGTTTCTGAACATGTCCATCCCTTTATGGCCACCATGTACCCATCCTCTGATGGCTACTTCCAGCAGGATAATGCACCATGTCACAAAGCTCGAATCATTTCAAATTGGTTTCTTGAACATGACAATGAGTTCACTGTACTAAAATGCCCCCCACAGTCACCAGATCTCAACCCAATAGAGCATCTTTGGGATGTGGTGGAACAGGAGCTTCGTGCCCTGGATGTGCATCCCACAAATCTCCATCAACTGCAAGATGCTATCCTATCAATATGGGCCAACATTTCTAAAGAATGCTTTCAGCACCTTGTTGAATCAATGCCGCGTAGAATTAAGGCAGTTCTGAAGGCGAAAGGGGGTCAAACACAGTATTAGTATGGTGTTCCTAATAATCCTTTAGGTGAGTGTACATGCCATCATACTTGTAATATAAATGAATGTCTCTTTAAAGAGTCTGCATGTCTGTTTGTTTTCTTTGCATTGTCTCTGAATGTGTTCTGATGAGAGTTGGAGGTGATGACAGATTCTCACATCAGGGAGAAAGTTTGATCTCTTTGACTACTGTTTGCAGATCTTTTCCTTAAATAAGTATAAGTTTGCATTTGCTCATGGGAACATGTCTGCAGAGTTTCTTTTTGTTTTCTAAAGCAATTTCATTTGGTAGGATTCTTGCGTCTAAAATATTTCAGAGAGATTTATATAATATGAATAAGGAATGTCATTTGCAGAGGTTTCAAAATACACACCTCATTTTGTCTTGATGTATGTGTTCCAATAACCGATGCTTGCCCTGTTGCATGAGTCCTTTGAAAACGCACAGCGTTTTGTATCATGAACAGATTTAAAAAAATACAACAAAGCAAGGATTATTGGAGGCTTATACAAATTGTTTGGCTCAAAAATGCTCAGACCAAATGGAAAATTAAATAAGTTCTAATGCTGACATGAGTATTACAATTTAAAGGAAGGGTTTGCCAAAAAATAAAACTTCTGTCATTATTTAATCACCCTCATGTCGTTCCAAACCTGTATGACTTTCGGTAACACTAAGGTGACATAGTTACATGTTATGTATTTGCTATAGTAATAGCAGTAGTTATTAGTTGACTAACCCTAACCATAACTCTACAGTAAGTCCATGTAGTTAATTAATATTACTCAGTAGCCTACTTATTTGAATCAGTACAATGTAACTACGTCACCTTAAAATAAAGTGTAACAGACTTTCTATTCAGGTAGAATCCAAATTGATATGTTTTCCAGAATGTTGATTCACACTGTCCAACAACAAAAAAAGATAGAAATTCGTAAGTAAAAAAAATATTTGATGCAACTCATAGACCATTTTGTTCTGCTACCAGTCTACCTGGTACCGGAACATGACAGTTCTGTAGTAGTAATGGAAGCCACTGAATAAAAAAAAGGAAGTTGTGTGTTTATATCTGACAGTTCTGAGTTTATATCTCACAATTCTGAGAAGAGATATCAGAATTGCTACATATAAACTTGATATTGTGTTTTTTTTTTCTCAGAATTGCGAGTTTACATCCTGCAATTCTGACTTTAGTTATAAACTTTCAGTTCTGAGAGATTTTTTTTTATAGCTTTAAATATTTCATGCTGTAACTGTAGGGCAAATACATTTATGCCTCTGTGCAACTGCAAATGTGAATATTATGTAGATCTGTTGTTTACATCAAATTCATGCTGTAATAGTTGGCTAATAATTGCAGAGTTGATCTGTCCAGCTTGTCCGTTTAATGACGCATGCATTTTTCACATCACGGTATTGTATAAAAATTGTCCCATCTTTTTTTGGGGTCCAATTCTCACATCCTTATTCAGTTTTCCTCCGCTTGTTACCACTGTTTTTCTGCCACCATAGTGCATGTGCAACATCAGTGACATAACTGATGTCTGCTCCCAGCTGCTCTAGGGACTATATTCTTTATAGATTTTTCTCGGAGGTACAAAACAGCATGATAGTAAGTAAATGATGACTGGTTTTGGGTGAACACTTTCTTTATCTATGGTAAAATCACTGTCTTCCACAGTATGTTAAAAGGCACCAATAAAAATCACACTAAGCTATTCTTCCACCAAGTAACTTGCCACAAATCAGTAAAGAACTGATGCACACTGACAAGTGTGTGTATATCCAGTATTTTACGACGTCCTCTCACTTGGCTCATCCAATCACATTTTACAGCCGGAACAATCAGTTTTATAGTCAGTTTATCAGTTTATTTTTTCCGTATAGGATAATCTCTGAAATGCAGCTGTCCCTTGTGCCTTGGGAAAAGCTGAATATCTACGTTCAATACCGATGCCAATGTGTTACGCAACTGCAGACTGGCCCTGTTTACACATTCAGTCAATGTCAGAATTTGATGATTTTCAGGCCTGCGATCCTGGTGTGTGTTAGTGTGTGTCAAACGTCACTTTGGTTCATTTAGTTGTTTATGGAGAGTAAGTAACCAACACAAGACAAACCCCACATCACCAGTATGGCTCACAGGAGATGATACAGGTTTAAACAAGACCATTCTTTCTGTCTTTCACTATTTGGAAGTGGAATCTTGCATGACAGTAAGTCAATAAAATGTATTGCACTTCTAACGTCCCGTAATGGGTCTCTTTAAAGTGTCAGGTGTTATTTTGATTAAAATGACCCTGTCGGGTCATGAATATGTGCGTGAATCAATCCAAAGTGGATGTAAAAGCAGTCTGTCTCTGTGCCCGACCGGACTACTTCTGTTTGATTGACAATGGTTTTATTTGGCTGTCAATTGATTAGAAATGAATCAAATTTAGGATGGCAATTAATTAATCACAGTTTATCAGTATTTGCTAGGTAAAGCCTCCAAGTGACTGATTGTGTATTAAATAGATATTATGAAAGCACCTTTAAAACTCCACTATATGTCTATGTATATATATATATAACACAAACTTTTATTTTAGATGCGATTAATCGTTGCCCAGTAGACATTTATATTGACACAAAAGATTTATATTTCAAAAAAATGCAGTTGTTATGAACCTTCTATTCACCAAAGAATTGTTGATAAATTGTCATATACACAATATTATATATGTGTATATGACATACACTCACCGGCCACTTTATTAGGTACCCCATGCTAGTAACGGGTTGGACCCCCTTTTGCCTTCAGAACTGCCTCAATTCTTCGTGGCATAGATTCAACAAGGTGCTGGAAGCATTCCTCAGGGACTTTGGTCCATATTGACATGATGGCATCACACAGTTGCCGCAGATTTGTCGGCTGCACATCCATGATGCGAATCTCCCGTTCCACCACATCCCAAAGATGCTCTATTGGGTTGAGATCTGGTGACTGTGGAGGCCATTTTAGTACAGTGAACTCATTGTCATGTTCAAGAAACCAATTTGAAATGATTAGAGCTTTGTGACATGGTGGAAGTAGCCATCAGAGGATGGGTACATGGTGGCCATAAAGGGATGGACATGGTCAGAAACAATGCTCAGGTAGGCCGTGGCATTTAAACGATGCCCAATTGGCACTAAGGGGCCTAAAGTGTGCCAGGAAAACATCCCCCACACCATTACACCACCACCACCAGCCTGCACAGTGGTAACAAGGCATGATGGTTCCATGTTCTCATTCTGTTTACGCCAAATTCTGACTCTAACATCTGAATGTCTCAACAGAAATCGAGACTCATCAGACCAGGCAACATTTTTCCAGTCTTCAACTGTTCAATTTTGGTGAGCTCTTGCAAATTGTAGCCTCTTTTTCCTATTTGTAGTGGAGATGAGTGGTACCCGGTGGAGTCTTCTGCTGTTGTAGCCCATCCGCCTCAAGGTTGTGCGTGTTGTGGCTTCACAAATGCTTTGCTGCATACCTCGGTTGTAACGAGTGGTTATTTCAGTCACTGTTGCCCTTCTATCAGCTCGAACCAGTCTGGCCATTCTCCTCTGACCTCTGGCATCAACAAGGCATTTCCGCCCACAGAACTGCCGCTCACTGGATGTTTTTTCTTTTTCGGACCATTCTCTGTAAACCCTAGAGATGGTTGTGCGTGAAAATCCCAGTAGATTAGCAGTTTCTGAAAACCTCAGACCAGCCCTTCTGGCACCAACAATCATGCCACGTTCAAAGTCACTCAAATCAACTTTCTTCCCCATACTGATGCTCGGTTTGAACTGCAGGAGATTGTCTTGACCATGTCTACATGCCTAAATGCACTGAGTTGCCGCCATGTGATTGGCTGCTTAGAAATTAAGTGTTAACGAGCAGTTGGACAGGTGTACCTAATAAAGTGGCCGGTGAGTGTATATGATGTGTATATGACATATATGATATATATATATATATATATATATATATATATATATATATATATATATATATTAACAGCTGTAGTCTTCATAAATTAAAGGAGGCAGGTGATGTTTTATATTGCTGTTTGTCTGATGCAGACTTTTCTCTTTCTCCCTTCCTCTCGTTCTTTTTCTGTTTTTGTATTGTACCGCAGTTTATTCTTCCTCTCACGCTTCAATTAAGTTGCTCCTGCTCCATGGCCTTTCCAAGTTCTTCTAAAAATAGACATGCGGAGTGAATCGCGGGGCTGTCAGAGATAGTGTTAATGATCAGAATTGCCTCTACACCTCTATTTTATTAGTGCATTTTTCTCTCTTTCTCTCTCCCTCCAAAGAGTACAGCTTACCTCAGCTTGAGACGGGGAATTAAAGATAGTGCTCATCGGCCGCCCCTGGCTGTTTCTGTACTGACAGGCTCTGCGATTCTTTAAAATGCACTCACAGTGCCGTGTGTTGTCCTGGCGTATTGCTGGCAGTGGTGAATCACGAGCGTGTGTGTTTCAGTAAATCTTTCGCTGGGTTTTTTTAACGTGTAGCTCGTGTTTGGGGTTTTTTAGCTCGCGGGATGCACAATGCACAGGACTCATCGAGCTGTGCTCTCTCGCTCCAGTATGAGTCTGTTGAAGAACAGCGTTGGCTCCAGTCGTCAGGATTCTGGGCTTTGAAGGGAGCGGTTTCAAGGGTTTCTTTTCCTAAAAAACTGTAGCGCTCTGTGCTTCCCTTTCACAATCCCTCAGCATCTGTGAGAGAGAGAGAGAAAAAAAAGCATCAGATGACAGGAGCTGCACTGACAGAGCCGGAGTGTCAAGTATTGAGGTTCTGCCCGTCTGTGTGTCTCACTCTCACTGCCTGCTGCACTGTCTTACTCCTTTGTTGTCTGTCTCACTCTCTCATGCCTGTTTTATTCTCTCAGTGCCTGTCTCACTCAAATATTGTCTCCGTCACTCTCAACAGTCTGACTCTCATTATCTGTCTCTCTCTCTCTCAGTCTGCCTGTCTGTTGTATCGCCTGTCTCACTTTTTCTATCTTTCTTGGCCAAGGGAATCGTAAAGTTTTTTGAGTCCAGGTTCCTTAACGGTTCGATGAACAGTATTTTTTGTACTATTATTTTTCTTTTAGAAATACATGATATATGTTTATACTTACAAAAAAATGACTTTTTGATTGATAATCAGCCTTTATTGTACATACTTACTGTATGTTAACCAACTAATTCAATTAGTTCATTCAAGTCAGACTTCACTGATTGTATTGGATGTTTTTTTTTTTTTATTCACTGAAAATCAAATCAACTTTGTCGTCACATTAAAGTCATTTATTTGGGAATCATATATGTACTGATGGTATTGTACGTTTTTAATTCACAGAAAATGCTTACTCATAATTATTTTTCTGTAATTGGACTGCACTGGTTTCGCTGTGTTTTCTGTGAGTTCACGAAAAGAGCCGACTCATTAGAATCATATACTTTTGAATCAGACTACATTAATCGTGCTGTATCCATTTGATTCAAATAAAATAACTGAAAAATATATTTTTTTTGTAATTGGACTGCACTGGTTCTAGGCAGTGTGTTACTTTTTTAATTCCCTGAAAAGAACCGACACATTATTTGGGAATCAGTTGTACTGGACTGGTTGTGGTGTATGTTTTTGATTCAATAAAGAACCAATTCATTAGAGTCATTCATTCAGGAATCAGATTACATTAATTAGGCTGTATGGGCGGCAGTGGCTCAGTGGTTCATGTGGGTTGTCTACAAACCGGAAGGTTGGTGGTTCAATCCTCGGTTCCACCTGACCAAGTGTCGAGGTGTCCATGAGCAAGACACCTAACCCCAGCTGCTCCTGACGAGCTGGATGGCGCCTTGCATGGCTGCCGTCGCCCGTCGTGTATGAATGAGTGAGTGAATGGGTGAATGTGAGGCAAATTGTAAAGCGCTTTGGTGGCATTGGGTCTGTGAAAGCGCTATATAAATGCAGTAAAAAAAAAAAAATTTAGGCTGTATGCATTTGATTCACATAAAATAACTGGCTCATTTGAGTCATTTTGTTCTGTAATTGCACTATGATTTTTTTAATTCACTGAAAAAAAAAAACGGTCCCACTTTAAATGAAGTGGCTTTAAGTACTATGTACTTGCATTGAAATTAATAATAAATAAATACAATTTAATAATTTGATACAATGGACTTATTATCTACATATATGTTTTTACATTTGTACTTATATTTTGAAAATACCTGCATGCAATTACACTGTTAACCCTTCCCTTACATCTTAACCCACCCTTAACCCAGGCATACCACCACACCTGCCCCTAACCTTACCCGTATCACACCTCATAGTAGCAAAAGTGTTTTACAATACAACATGAACACAATAAGTACATTGTAAATTAAATGCCACTTAATATAAAGTGGGACCCTGCAGTGGTTTCGTTTTTGTTTGCTCACTGAAAAGAACCGACTCGTCAGAGTCATTCGTTTTAGATTCAGACACTGATATCCACTGAATGTGCTGTATGTTTTGTCTTCTCACTGCTCTGTCTCACTCGCTGCCTGACTCACACTTCATATATTCCTGTTTCTCTCTCTCTCTCTCTCTCTCTCTCTCTCTCTCTCTCTCTCTCTCTCTCTCTCTCTCTCTCTCTCTCTCTCTCTCTCTCTCTCTCTCTCTCTCTCTCTCTCTCTCTCTCTCTCTCTCTCTCTCTCTCTCTCTCTCTCTCTCTCTCCTCTCCCTCCCTCTCTCCCCTGTGAGTCATCTCATTTCTCTCTCCTCATCCTTTCCATCACTCTTTCTTTGATTCGATCTTGATCTGGCCAGTACCTGAACTTCTGTTTTGCTTTTGACCAACTTTAAGAGTTTTATTTTGGGTTAATTAGTCCCATTGCTGCTTTAATGTATTATTTATTATTTTTTTAATTTTACACATTCATATACTGTTCAGTACTGAATGATATCCCCTCTTCTCCGTTTCTCTCTGTTTTCCTTCATTCCTTCACTAATGGCATTCAGTCCAAGAAAATAATACACTCGCCTGCCTTATTCTGCCTCCATCGCCCCATTAAAAGCATTACATGTTTACAATTGAAATGTCAGTCAATTCTATATTAGAATAGGTCTTCTTTCCGTCTCTCTCTCTTTCTTATACTAACTGGATTTCTTTTACCTTGATTCAAATGTGTTTACGAAACTACGAGACATAGGATTAAAACCAATGTCTGCGCAGTAGGGCTGCACGATATATCGAAATATCTCAAATGTAACAGTATATTGGATCCGTGCAGCTCTTAAAGTGACAGCAGCCTAATAAACCTGCTTCCGTCTGTGTGCTTAATGTTAATCAAACAACAATAGACAAAGAGAAAATCACTCATTGCTCTTGACTGAATAACTTTTGTAGCTTTATAAGAGTTATGTTTAATTCATTTGATTTGATGTCAAAGCTGGGGTTTCAGGGTTTTCCATTGCTCACAGCTTTATGAGACAATTATATTATGGTTAATTTTGCCTATCTAGAGCAGTTTTTACACTGCGGCCACCCATATGAAGCTGCAAGTATACTTCGTGTTTACACAGAGGACAGTGGATCAACAGCGGATCACATGTGAATGTTGATTCGTGTGCACAGCAGACTGAAAATAAGCCAGAGCTGCTGTAGTTTGTCAGTGTAAATACGCTGTGTGAGTTGGTTTTTCCAGGTCAACTGCTTTATTGTGATCTGAAAGAAATGCTTTGCTGATAAAATGCCCATTTCAACTGCTGTAGCCCATCAGATTTACCCTTCAAGAAAAAAGGATTTAATCACAGATAAATCACAGGAAAAAATATCAAATAGATGGCTAATTTGGACAAAATAACTTAAAATATCTCCATCAGCAATGCACTACACCTCAGATATGATGTGCAGCTCCCAATTTTTCAAAAGCTGATACTCATTTTTCTGTTCTGCTTTTCAGTGCATTGCATGTAGAATATGGCAAGGAAACGCACATATATGATATACATGTGTCTAGTGTGAATCTACAGTGTTAGAGGCGTCTGTGTCAATCTGTTAGCCATGAATTATTAATGTGTTGTTTTAGCCTGCAATGCAATTATGGCGGTGGTGTCATTAGTGGGTACTGTACTCCATTTGTGTGTGCTTTATATATGTGTGTTTAGTTTAGTGTAATTAAAAGGCATAGATTCAAGATCTCATTTGCTGTAGAAATGCAGTCATGTGTTGTGAATAGCGGGCTGCTCTCTGTCACCAGACCAGTGTTATTTCTGGAATTGTTCTTTAAATTATTATTATTTTATTTTTGCAGCATCTTATATCTATTGAATCATGGGAAATATACAGACACAGCGTAACAAGAAGAATAGAGTGGCTTTGACAGCTAAAGCAAATTAGTGACGAATGTATAGTGTGCATGTTAGGAGGATGTTTGACTTGTTTTTTATGAGTTCTGCGGCAGAAGAGATGATGGTGATATGTATATATAGAATGTATGTACATCATTTAAAGTAACAGTATGTTTTAGCTTACCTCAAGGGCATCCAAGATGTAGGTGTCTTTGTTTCCGCAGTAGTTTCAATTTTGATATTTTTAGGTTAGGGTTAGCGGGCGCGCGGGCGCGGGCGCGGGCGCTTCGGTCTTTTCCGGCAAGCGCCGGAAGTGATCTCTCGCGTGTGTACGTCACTCATACAATTTTTTTTTTTTTTTTTTTTTTTTTTTAACGATGGTTTAAACATACCGGATAAGCACAAATTAGTACCATTTTAATTAGCCGTCTTACCTACAATCTCTGTTCTGTGTAAACAATGAGTGACCTACACGCGCGAGAGATCACTTCCGGCACTTTCCGGAAAAGACCGAAGCGCCCGCGCCCTCAGATCACTTGGACGTGGCTGTGTTTACAAGAGGTAAAAACGATATAAATACTGTTCGTTTTCTCACACAAACCGCTCGTT
Organism: Rhinichthys klamathensis goyatoka; assembly: GCF_029890125.1. Classification (NCBI taxonomy): domain Eukaryota; kingdom Metazoa; phylum Chordata; class Actinopteri; order Cypriniformes; family Leuciscidae; genus Rhinichthys; species Rhinichthys klamathensis. The sequence goes on from NW_026606800.1 coordinate 1,607,554, forward strand.
TCATGTCTTAGGCCATCAATGTGTACTTACATTTACGAGTCATTATATCATGTTTAATTTGGACTTCTCTGTGCATGCTCTTTGAGGTGGTGACCATAGACCTGCATTATATGACTGACAGACAAGAACGGTTTGACCTAAAAATATCAAAATTGAAACTACTGCGGAAACAAAGACACCTACACCTTGGATGCCCTTGAGGTAAGCTAAAACATACCAAAAATGTATTTCAAAGTGAACTATCCCTTTAACGAAGACTTCCTGAAAATCCATATGGGAGAAACGAATGGGAAAAATACTTCCGGGACCAACGCCACTGAAACTATTTAGTTTTTACTAATTTGAATGGCACGTTCCTTTTGCAACAACAATTTTTTCATTCCTTACGATTCCCTTCCATATTGATAAGCTAATATTAATAGACGTATATATATTTCATGATTACTTCTAGCTCATGCTGTGTAGTCTACTCTTTTTGGTCAAAAGCCACAGTACTGATCAACAGTCCTGCTAAACCTCATTCCACACTTCTGTCTTGTTTAGCTGACTCCAATATAAAACAGCTAGCCAAGGCACAATAAATCCTGAATTTGTTGCAGAACAGCAGACCGGCCAAAAGTGGCTTATTTTACTAACAGCTTAATCTGTTCCCACACGTACAAAGAGAGAAAGGAATAACGCCAGTCTCAACCTCAGGTCTCCCGAGTTATTACATGAGGATGTGTGTAGAGGATGACGACAAGATAAAGAAGACACTGCAAATAACGTAAAATGAGGTTAGCACAGTCTCCAGCGCAGCGCTAAAGCCAAACCGCTGCTGGTTCATTGTTTTCTCATATCGTGTCCTGCACAGCTATCAGCAATAAAGCTCAATAAAACTGCTGATTAGATTAATTAAAATCATGAGGCCTTGGAGCTGTACAAGTTTACTCATTAAGAACACTAAGGATAGTTGGACGGATCTCTTAACCATCTGGAAGATGGCAAGTTTTCCTGTAAACTTGTGTTTTTCCTTGTGGGTCCTGTAAATAAACACATTTTTCCTCTTATAAAAGCTGGCAGAGTCTGAATTATAATAAGTAGATGGGCTATTTTTCATGTGTGAAAACAAAGCAGCCATCTGCATGTGCTTCATATGCGTGCATCATATGCGAACACGTTTGTCTGTATTAAAGGCTCGCACATGTTATTTTTAAATCAGACTAAAATGGAAGTTAAGCTGCAACAGAAGGATAGGCATAATTTTTGTAAAACAAATTGTTTGAAATAGTTTTCTTGCAATAAATTTAAGTTTTCTCTTTATCTTTTTATAGGTTATCATAGTTTAAAACAATACTTATTTTAAGAGTGATATAATTTTTTTTTTTTTTTAAATGTATTTATTTATTTGTTCGTTTGTTTATTATACGTTCATTCATTCATTCATTTAATCAATCATTTTTTTCCCCCTTTTAAATTAAGTTTTTATTTACTTGTATTTGTTAGGTTGTTTATTTGATTAAATTATTATTTTGTTTTATTTTCTCAATTAATTCAATTTCAATTTTAAAATCGATTTTTTTATTTCGTTTTTATTTACTCTTATTTGTTAGGTTATTTATTATATTATTTTAATATTCTTATTATATTATTTATTTGTTTATTTATTAAATTAATTAATCTAATTAATTTAATCTCAGTTTTGTTTTATTCTAGTTTATTTAATTGGAATGTTTTATTTCGTTTTATTTATTCAATTAATTGTTTTAAAAATCTTATTTATTTATTTATAGAGGTTGAAAAATGTAAAGTAAAAAAAAAATCTTTCTTTAGTCAGTCTGAAGAGTGACCAAAGATGTCTTGAACTGTTTGTCCGAACACAAAGGAGCTGTACTCAGTCATATGCCAGAACTCATATCAGTATTAAATGTTATTTTTTGCTCGCAGCTGAAGCGATGCCTTTGGATATTGAGATGATTGCAGCAACTTTTGTTGTGTTGCACGTCAAACCTGCCAAGAAGCTCGATTTGTTTCCTGCATTCTATTTCTATCTGTGTTTTGACAGGGTATAATCAATGCTATCGCCCTCTCTGTGTTCTCTGTTGCAGACAGCGCCACGTATCCTCTAAGAGGAAGTGATGTCACGACACCACCACCGCTTTGAGAGAGACTATCGAGGCCCCTGGGATCGTCGTGACCGAACCAGCGGCCTTCACAATGGTGTGGGCAACAGCACCTGCTCCCCTCCCGTGGCCAACGGCAACAACCGTCCAGGGCTCCTCCCACTCCCGGTCATCCCATCCCTCCTGCCCACCCCCGTGACCATCGCCGTGACGACGGCCAGCAACGACCTCGCCGCCAAGCGCTCGGGACCCCCTTCATCCGCCACGGCACCTGTTGTGAAGGTATACGCTGCAAACGAGGGGGCGAAATCCGCATCCAAATCACTTGCATTTCCATTTCGCTCACGCTGCCAGATTGCTTCATTTGGTCCCAGCTCTTCTTCTCCTCGCTAATTTTCCTCTTTCATTATGCAAATGAGAAACTCTGAGCAATGGGCCGAATTAAGCTAGAGCCCGTGGCTCTGTCAAGTCTGTTGTGGGCAAGAAATAAAAGGCGTCAGCTTGCTATTTGAGTCGAGATGAATGCCATTCTGGAGAATTAGTTCAAGGAACGAGAAAAGCATGAACTGTTGTTTCACTCTTCATGGCGTTTAATCAGATTAGCTTCTGTTTCACTTAGATTTCATGCATAAAGACAGTTTACTAGCTACTTGCCATGCGGCTGTTGCAGCCCACGCTCTGATAATGACATGATTGACGTGACCTTTGTTCGTCTTCGCCAAGACCCACAAAACGTACACATTTTGAAAGTATTGTTCACTTGAGGTCACGGAGTCTCTGGTTAATGGCTAATAAGGGATGTTTGCTGTGGTATACGGCACTTTTGCATTAGTATAGTGAGTCGCTGGAGGTGTGCGCAGTAGTTTTCAGGGTAATTTCTCTTGGTTTCAGTCAGTAGAGTCTCCCAGCAGATGGGCTTGCCAGATTTTCTCTACCTCGCTTGAAGCCCACTTCAGGGAGCAATCCGGGCTCAAAATCTTGGCATCTCACACTACAGCTACTGTCATCTCACATCGGCGCTTTTTGTTTGAACTTTTTCGCTTGAGTGAATTCCGTGGGACTTCTGTGACCAGCAAGCTTTGTGAGTATCAAACAAAATGCTTTAGCATTATGCAGGTTGTATTAACAGTAACTCTGTGGGCGAACGCCAACGGTTGGACGCTGACCGCAGAGTTCTGCTTTGACTTTGACGTGTCCCTGTGATGCATGTTTAGCATACGGAATAAAACAAAGTGTTTTCATCTAAAAACTCTTTTTGTAAAAAGTATTTATCTACGCTACAAAATAAACTTTCAGATTATATTGTTTAATCAGATTAGTGTTTCTCTGGTTCAGAAACAATGACGGTTTTTGACTGAATGAATCTTAATTAATTATGATGTCAAGTTTTGAACATATTACCCAAAATACTTGGGATGCACCAATATGAACATTTTCGCTGATAATTCCGATAAAGCCGATAACCGATATATTGGTCGATAAATCTAAATCCACATTTTTATATATATATTTTTTTTGTCATTAAAGTTTTGAACGATTTTGAACTACTTTATGCTAAATACTAGGGATGCACCAAAATTAATATTTCCACTGATAATTCCGATAAAGCCGATAACGATATATTGGCCGATAAATCAAAATCCAAATTTAGTTTTTTTTGTGTCATTAAAGTTTTGAACAGTTTTGAACAACTTTACGCTAAATACTAGGGATGGGCCAATATGAAAGTTTTCGCTGATAATTCTGATAAAGCCGATAACCGATATATTGGCCGAAAAATATAAATCCTAATTTTTATATATATATATATATATATATATATATATATATATATATATATATATACTGTATATATATTTTGTCATTAAAGTTTTGAACAGTTTTGAACAACTTTACGCTAAATAGGGATGGGCCAATATGAAAATTTTCATGGATAATTACGATAAAGCCAATAACCGATATATTGGCCGATAAATCTAAATCCAAAATTTGATATATATTTTTTGAGAGCCTGATTACAAAAAAACAAAAGTCTCACCATTAAAAGCCATGTCCCAAGCATCCAACATAAGTCAAACATATACAATACAGTAGCCTATAGTGAACCAGTGTAAGATTCCTTAACTTTAAAATGAATTTTTCACTCCAAATTCCTTTATCAAAAAGTAAATAAAGCTGCACATGTAATACATAACTGTATTTTACTTTTCAAAGTGATTCCAATATGATTCCAAAGTGCGCATCTGACCTGTTTTAGCTGAAGAAAATAATACATTATCGGCTTTAATACGTCGGTCTAATTTACTTATCGGGTCGATACCGATATGGTGGCCGATATGTCGTGCATCCCTACTAAATGCAAAAAAAAAATTCTTGTAAGAAACTTTAGAAAATGCCGAAACCATGATGAGCAGCAGTGTTTAACTGAAAAGGAGACTTCTCGAATCAGTGAATTGTCCCTTTTTGAACTGATTCATTTTCATGAACTGTCTGAATGAGTTGATACGTAGGATGTTTTAGTAGAGCGTGTTTCATTGTTACTAAGTTTTGATTATAACTGACAGGTAAAAGGGCCATTCACACAGAATGCTTTTTTTTTTTTTACATTGGAAAACAATGTAAAGTAGCGCAGTGGAATGGAAAAAGCCATTCTGTGTGAATCAGCCCTGAAGCGGCTCAATAGTCTGTGAAAAACAGCATTGCAGCATTTTGTGACGAAATGTCCCTTCTGGCGTCTTAGACTCTGCTCTATAGAATAGGAGCTATACAGCTTTTCTAAAGGAAATTTTTTTTTTTTCAATACGCATGTATTAAATTGATCAAAAGTCCAACAGTAAAAAGGAATCACTTGCGCCTCAGCCTAGCCTGTGCTCTCGGAACAGGACACAACAATCTTGAGAAAAGGACCCAAGGTCTATGGGACCAAGGAGCAGGACCGGAGCACAGAACGTTTTAATAAATTTATTAGTGCAAAAAGACCAACGTTTCGACGCACATGCGTCTTCTTCAGAGTCAAACAGTCAATGGCAACACTATACAGAATTTAAAGAGTCAAAATTCCAGGTATTGGCCTTGGCCCAGGTCCTTGGTCCCATAGACCTTGGGTCCTTTTCTCTTGATCAAAAGTCCATTCATATGTTCAAATAGAAAACTGCTATATTAAATTGTAATAATATTTCATAATATTACTGATTTTACTGTATTTTGGACCAAATAAATGCAGCCAAACTTTTGTATAGTAGTCTACACAGAAAAACACTTCTGTGTTCTTCAAAATACTTTAAAAATGTCTTGAAACTTCTGTTTTCTCTGGGAAAAAATAACAGCAAACAGGTTTGGAAACGACATGAGAGAGTAAAATAATGACAGCACTTCCCTTTTAAGTTAGTAGCGTTGCTACTTTTAGTTAGTTAGTTCCCAGCACTGGAGGGAATGTGTTTACCTCAGATTTCTTTAATTATTGCCTGAAGGAAACTCATCAGCACACGGTAGAGTCTTGAGGGACCGCCACTTTCTCTGTCATCCGTCATCAAAGTCTCCATGTTGTTCGGCTCACGGTCCAGCTCATAGATGCTATTCAGATAAATATAAAAGCAAAGGCAGCAGAAAGAGATGAGAAGGAACGAGAAGTTTTTATCTAACAGCAGAGAGCAATAGCGTCTCTCCTTGGTAATGACATGACTGTCTAATAAGGCAAATTGTGTCTGTGTGTGTGTGTAGTTAATGACTCTGAATGGTGCATATTTATCTGGGAATGTGTTTGTTTTTAACCTTGACAGGTATGAGGCGTGTGATTGAGCTTGTCTGGCTGATCTACGGTCTTGTGTGTGTATGAAAGACAGATCGGTATCTAATTAGCGAGATGGAGAGGGACCCTCATGTTGCCTCACACGTCTTTTTGTGACAAACTCTATGCAACTAACAATAAATGAAGCGACTACTGTAACTTTAAGAAGCCCATCTGCCTGAACTGTCTTTCATGACTAACGACACTTCAAAACGAACAAACGACTCTTAATTGAACTAGAGGTGTGGAAGCTTATTTACTCGCCTCCTCTTGTAATTAATTTTGTTTGTAATGCCTTTGTTTATTTATTTATTCCCTCGAGCATAACCGCAAATCCACAGCCGCTGACAGAGCCTTTTTTCATTATTCCATGAGAGCTTGGGAAAGTTTATTAGAGCCTGTTTAGATTTCCGCAATTGACACACTAAATATTTACATACATTACTACTAAAAAGGGTTACACTTTATTTTGATCGTCCCCTTTAGACATTCTGTTGACTATAAGTAACACTGCACATACATGTCAACTAACTTTCATTAGAGTATTAGTTGAGTATTAGTATCGTTAGGGTAATTGATACTTGGAAAGTTAGAATGACTGTTAGCAGATATTAAGTAGACAGTCTATTAATACTCTACTTATACTCTAATGAGAGTTAGTTGACATGTACTTATAGTTAACAGATAGTCTATGGGGACCATCAAATGAAAGTGTTTTACCATGTTTTTTTGGAAATGTACCGCGGCATTCTTTGAATTTACCAAATTACTATAGTTTTTCCATCCCTGCACCATGGTATTTTTCATAATGTACGCTGAATAAAAACAAAAAAAAACATTTGTGTAGTATTTACTTTGAAACTAGAATTTTGAATTTTCACTTTGGGTAAATTTCACAAATGGCAAGTAACATGTTGAATTAAACATTAAATTGTGATGTCGAAAGACTGAAATTGTATTTTCTTGTAAAGCCTACTCCAATCTGATACAGAACATCTTTTATTTACCATCCCTGAAGAAACTGTAGATTGATCCCACTATTTGAAGCACAAAACTTTGGCTATTTTGCTGGCGCACAAATGCATGCTCAACATTTTCTGTGTGGGTGTTGCTAACAAATGATTGAATGCTCAGTGACAAGATGTTGTTGCAGCTGTCAATGCATCTGCTTCTGAGCGTTGTGTAGTTACTGTGATGAACCCATCTTAAAGCTGTTGACCAGTGAGATGATGCGGAAATGATGCAGGCCGTCAATAATGGGTGCAACACACACACACACACACACACACACACACACACAGAGAGAGAGAGAGAGAGAGATATGCCACAGTGGAGGAAACCCACAATTAATTGGCAGAACCTGTTAAAACTAACAAAACTGATTATACCATGTAAACCAATTCACTGTAAAAAATAAAACACAATTTTTACGGTAAAATACCGGCAGCTGTGGTTGCCAGAACTTTACCGTCAAAAATATGGTAGCAACGTTATTGGTTTTACAGACTTAACTTAAAATTTACAGTAATAAACCGTATTTTATTATCTGATATAATGTTAATTTATCGATACATTGAAGAATTAAAATCTGTTTTGTACCATTGTAATACACTGAAAACCACCAATCACAGCAGTGATGAGAGTCGCGCGATCAATCAAAGCTCATCACAAGCAGCTCTTCCACAAGAAAATTAATATTATTATATAGAAGCTGCACAGTGTCATTCACACAAACATTAAACACCATCATGGTAACATACATGAAATTTAAACAATGCAATAAACACTCATTTAACAACATTACATGTAACATAAAACCCTAATGTACATAACTGATTAGAACAAAACTATGAAGAAACATAGTTATTTCAACAAAAATACATCAAATGTGAAGTGTCACGCAGGGAATTGTGGGAATGTCAATTTACGGTTTTTCACTGTAAATCATACAATGAGTTGGTCTTTTTCACTTCCAAAAACTGTAAATCTAACGGTATTTTACAGTAAAATTACATTAAATGTACCATTAGATCTATCACAGTTATTTACCGTATATAGTAAGGAAACTTTCTGTTAACCAATTAACAGTTTTGCACCGTAGCATTTTTACCGTTTTACCGCGTCTTTTACCGTTAAAATCACAATCATTTTTTACTTTAAAGTCTCTTCTGGCTCACCAAGGCTGCATTTACTTGATGAAAAGTACAGTAAAAACACTAGTAATGTAAAATATGATTACAATTTAAAAGAACTGTTTTCTATTTGAATATATTTTAAATGTAATTTTTTCCTGTGATGTAAAGCTGAATTTTCAGCATCATTACTCCAGTCTTCAGTGTCACATGATCCTTCAGAAATCATTCTAATGTGATGATTTGCTGCTCAAAAACATTTCTGATTATTATCTATGTTGAAAACAGTTTGTTGTGAAAACCGTGAGGCCATGCTTAAAAATATTCTTGTTTGCCGTAACCCGACCGACCCTGTCAAATTAGGACCGACCCAATTATTTATTTTTTTCCCCTTTTAGTCCGACCGACTTGCCGGTTGTAAACTTGCATTAAGACCGACCGATTTTTTTTTTACTCTTCAAACAACTAATACAAATGCAATAAAATAATATACATTTATTATAGTAAGTATTGTGAATATAAATTGCGTAGGCTACGTTCTTTCTTTTAAATAAAAACCCGTGGCGTCATCTATTATGATTATGTTTACACCATTACGCATGTCACACTATGGCCTGTGCGTTCGCTTCGTTTCATTCACTGTCAATGGTTCGCGCTCGGTGATGATGGCTGCGGCGCGGCTGCTTGTGAAATACGTCTGTATGAGCCTACATTTAGTCGCTCATTATTCGAAATTCTTAATGGTCAAATAGGGAATCGATGTTAACGGCCTTTTCTCGGAGCCCGTCCAGCTCGTCATGACATGCCCACCGCGAACGCGCGTCACACAGCAACTGCAGGCTCTGACAAACAAACACACATAAGTGTGGGAAGCCAAACACACCGAAAGGGGGACGAAACGGCGCGGTGTGTTACAGAGTTCGCGCTGCGCTGACTTGTAATCTGCGTGGCTCAATGGACCGAGACGCGCGAGCGCGACAGACTCGACAGCGCAGGAGAAGTGTTTGCTTGCGCCAGCCAATGGTCAGAGCGGCGCGAATTAATCTCACCAGCGCCGCGCTGACCAATAAAACAGCACATCCCATACCGAAATGTACTAAATTGCACAAAAGAAAATCGACCATTCCATAATATGTCAGGACTACTTAATCGGCCTATAGTTTCCTACAATGCGCCTAGACCAGAAAGGGGGCTTGTAACAGTATGGGTCAAATGTAAACGAATGGTGCCAAACGCGCTGTTTTATTGGTCGGCGCGGCGCTGGTGAGATTAGTCATTTTAATTTATTTGTTTCCCTCTGAAAATCCACTTTCATTGAAATCTAGTGGCTCCTTTTTTTCTTTTGATTCTGCCTATTTTTTTCCAAATGAATGCAGCTGGAATTAATGCAATAAATATTTTTTTTTTTTTACAAAGATTTCAAATTGTTTGTGGTCTATAACCTGTATCAGAATGAGGTTCGCAATGGTGCGCCCGAAGGCATGGGGGTTGAAGACCCAGTCAGTGACGTCACGATATGCAAATTTGTTTAAATTCATACCGACCTAATCACCATGACCAAAATTATCCTTTTTTTTTTACATTGAATCTTGAAAGAAAATATATATAGACCTACCTACCGACCCTTTTTTTTTTTTTTTTGCTGTTACTGCAAACCAAAATATTTTTAAGGATGGCCTGATAACATAATTTTTTTTTTAGGATTCTTTGATGAATATAAATTTCATTTATTTCAAATAGAAACCATCATAAATGTCTCTACTGTCGCTTTAGATCATTCTAATGTTTCCTTGCTGAATAAAAGTATTAATTTCTTGCTGACACTAAACTTTTGAATGGTAGTGTATATTTAATTATTTATAAAGAAAACACTTTTATCCAAAGCAATTTACATATGAGGAATACAACCAAGAGGTTCATCCTAATCAGGCAATAGAATGAGAACGGCTAAATATAAATCATGATATATAGCATGATTAGTACAAAATCCATAAGGCAAAACCACACATAAACTTGCAGAAGACTTTCTATGATCTGTATCACTCCAGTTGATATTCGGCATACTGAAAATGTGAAGTATTATCATCTGATAGCTGATAAAATTGTACAATCTCTGCAGTTATGCTACATTGCAAGAAACATTAGGCTACTACGAGATTATCTACCAAGAGACCAACCATCACACACAGCCTGAGTCTGTTTCCTTCTCCATTATCAGTTAAATGCATGAATCACGGGTTAACCCGGGTCATCTCGCAGTGCTGGTCAGATCCATTTGCACATCGCAAATTGATGGAAAGCAAGTGTTTTCTGTTTGGCGAAAGCAATTTCATTCTCTTCTGGGGCATGACACACATGCAGCCATTTGTGCTGATTACGTTTGTTTACAGCATTGTTTGAATTCTTGATTCTGATTGGTTGACAGCAGTTCTGGGGATGTTGATTCATTTCCAATCCTTCGTGACAGGTTTGTTGATGGCACTGCAGTTCTGTATCACTTTGCAATGTTTTTCTCAACTAATTGATTAACAGTGGGTTTGGGGCTATTTTGAGCAGGATACTTAATCAGTGACGTCTGTAAGGTTGAAAAAGTGTAAAACGTCTTGAGATAATGATGTTTAATAGACATGTGCTTTTTATAACCGTAGCTTAAGTGGAATAATTGAATCTTGAATTCTTTAATTATTCCTTACAAAACCCATTTGTGCTTACACAATATTCACACATGAGACCCAATACCTTTTTGCAGAGGTCAAGATCCAATATATTATTTTAGAATCCACAGAATATCGCTCTTCTTTCTTTTAGCAGAAGTACATGATTGGATTCATCCAGAGGGGGATGTCATTATGAATTTTTCAGAAATGCTTCAGAAATCCAGTGTGTGTGTGTGTGTAAATGCCCTTGCCGAATGATAATCCTCACGGCTATGATTAAAATGTTTATATCTCTCTTCAAGGGTTATCGGTCATGATTTCATATGGTGAGATGTCTTCATTTTTGTGTCAGCAAAAACTGACCTTTCACATAAGCCTGATGAAGCAATTAAGCATAAAGAACAGTGGCTTCATATACAAAACACCGATAAGAGAGATGTTGAATGAATTAATAGTATAATAATATTATTCATTGATATGTGTATGTATATATATATATATATATATATATATATATATATATATATATATATATATAATGTGTGTTTTTCTTTTCCTTTAGATACTAAAGAAGTTAAGGGTCCCTGACCATAACTGTTTGGTTACCAACATTTCTCAAAATATTTTGGTGCTTCGATATAGCCTATTTTGATTAAAGTGCCCCTATTATGCTATTTTAAAGGCTCCTAATTTTGTTTTGGAGGTCTCCTACAACAGGTTTACATACATCGAAGGTAAAAAAAAAACATTTTCGCATAATATAGATAGCACATCACCACATTTTTAAATGATTCTCAAACAACTCGACAGATGAATCCGTCTCTCTAATGGTGCGTTCACGTGCTATGGAAAATATGATATTTTCCACTTGTGAACTGGTATTTACCAGTGTGTTGCGTTCAAGTGCTTTTGTTGTCGTAATGTGGTAAAAAGATGGAGATCAAGACCTGTTATTTAGCTAAAACTATTTTAGATTGCTTAAGTCATCTGCTACAGCAAGAAAATGATTTATCAAAACTCAAACGGTAAATAATATGCTGTATATTTTCTAGATCATAAATAGTACATATTTGTACCATTCACGACTCTCGTGTTGCTCTCCGCCATTTTGAAAAGGTCAAAAGTTATCTCATCTCAGCGAACTCGTGCATCAAAATATTCTACGAGCTCCCCAGTGGAAAATACCACATGAGGGGGTGTTCATGTGCATTTTCCACGTCGGCTTTTGGTATTTACCATAATTACCATAGCACATGAACGCACCATAAATCCCTCCTTTCATCAAGCTGAGCGTGAGTCCGATGATGAAGCTTCGGAAGAACTAGTTTTTCAATCTGAACCTCCATCGCAAGGACGACATGAACAGGACGTTTCTCAGTGATACACTAACGTTACTCAGTTTGAGGTACACATTAGCCCAGCACTATCGTGAATGACTGATGTAACATAAACGTTGGTAAAACAAATCTTGCTCATTCTTTAGCTTTACTCAAAGTAGGGAGAACGACAGACAATCTGCATTAATAGACGGTTATAGTTAATAGTGGCCCACAGCTGATTTGCAGAAGTATTTCAGTAAGGCAGTAATAACGTGAGTTAGCCGGTTAGCTGGAAACTTACAAAATATAAAACACAAAACAACGTATTTTGTAACAACGTAACACCCGGTAGAAAATATATACATCAATAATTAATCATACTAACAGGTTGTGATTCTGACGAGCAAGCTGGTCTAAATAAACTGACGTACTGACCCATCATTCAAGAGCAAGCGTTTTTTAAATCCCAAATTGAACTCCGAGATTTGAGAAGCAGTCGTCAGTCAAATGACGTTTGAGGGCTGGTCAAGTTGTTCACGGGCGTTAGGAGACAATAACTTTATTTATCGTGCACTTTCGACTTTACAACTTTGCAGAATGTTTGTTCACAAACAGCTATATTACACACTGCATAAAAGGAAATATTTGAAATACCATAATAGGGGCACTTAAAAAAACTAAAGAATCATTCAATAACTTTTATGCTATGTTGCTCTTGCAAGCTCTGGCATTTCCTTAAGAAAATGTACATTTAGTTGTTTTGTAGTTCCATTTTGGAAAAGCACTTTTACTTTTGCCTGTGCCAAATCCAATTGGCCCCAACTGCTTCCAACATGTTTCTATGAAATTCAAATTCACTTTTGCCATTTCAATGTTTTCTAATACTTTTGCACTGATTTATCAGCGGATTCATTGAAAGGCTATATCTCAAAGCTGAATAAACATACAGTCTTCACAACATGAGCGAGGGAAAATGTATGCAAAATGATGTGTGGAGCAATTCATATTAATGCGAGTGGCAAACTCCAAGACTTTAACTTCCCTCACACATTTCAGGGTGTTGTATACTACAGTGTGCTTATTCAGAGAGAGAGAGAGAGACCAGCTGTAGCGTGAAGCAGAAAATGAATGAATGATGGAAGCAAAGTGTCTCTAAGCCAAGGGCTGCTCAGCAGGGAGACGTGAACTTTGGTTGACTTGCAACCTTTACTGTAAAGTGTTGTCATTGAGATGATTTCATTTGAGAAATGTGTTGGAAAAGATTTCTTTATGAACCCATAGAATTATGCAGTTAAACTGCTACATTTTTAAAGCTAATTCCGAGCATGAGGTTTCATAGAGGAATCACTCCAATGGAAATTGCACTTGAGCTTAAAGCGATAGTAACCCCCAAAAATGAAAAGTATGTTGTAATTCACTCTCTGGTGTGTTGGTTTGTGTCTGTGGTCACTCTTTTCCATGCTATCACATTGATTTGGGACTGAAGGCTTTAAGCTTCAGAATAGATGCACAAAGACTTGTATGCTAAATTCCAAGAGTTCCGTGGCCTTATAATGTTTTGTGTGAGGAATAGACCAAAATGAAAGTTATTGAAAATCTTTGAAAGAGAAGTTGTGATGTCACATCTGTGAACGAATCATTCTTTAGAATCGGATCCGTTCAGTTGATCCAGTTCACAAAAGATCTCTGAATGATTCATTGATGAATTGAACTGATTCAGCTCACTGACTCAATGATCAAGTCACAGTGGAAATTGTCAGTGAATACGGCTGTAAATTTTAGTCTGTTTCTCACGCAAAACTTCCGAAGACTTGACACAAGTGGTATGGATCACTTTTATGGTATTTTTCGGTAATTTTTCTATTTTTTAAGCTTGAAACCTCCAGTGTGATTTGTACAGATCCTCTTCAGCGGATGAGGCTTTTGAACAATTCATGGATGGATTCGAGCTCACCAATCAGGCAATTAATAACACAGCAGCTACCCTTCATTACTGAGACGAGGAGAAGGTCAAAAAACATGCGGTTTCTGCCAACTTCAGTTGCGTTCCAGTAAACACATTCAACAAGAAGCAAATGAGAAAGCGAAGATTCATGGTGTCCGGTTCTTCTGGGATTATACATCACAGGTTACGGATTGCGTTCATTTCCTCTTGATATTTACCGCTGGTTTATTTCTCTCAGGGGAGAGAAGAGAAAAAGTGACGACATGGCAGTGGCATTTGAATCATTAGTCCCCTGTGCTGTCATCTATCGCTCTATGCCATTTAAATCTCGAATGGAAAGAGGCAAAAAACCCGGCTCCTCTTCAGAAGTCATGAAGATGAAATATTAATGGTTTCCTGCTTTTTAGTGTTCTGGCTTTGAATACTCAATTTACTATTCACATGTTGATTGGAAAGAAGCAGAATGCGTTTTCGAGGGTCAAATTATTGTTGATCTTCTCATCTGTGTTTGATATTTGAATACCGCGGCAGCCAAACCGCTCGCCTACGATCGTTAATAATAAGATCAACGCTTAAATGGAATAACCGCTAGAATAACCTTCCAAAAAATCTGATTCGTCCAAAAAGTCACAAATTCCCATTTTGCTGGAGGAAATCAAGAACAAAAGACAATTTAATGGGTTTTTCCAAACAAGCAAGTTGTACAGACAAAATACAGCCAGTTTAGTCTCATAAAATGACGCAATATAGTATAGTAGAGAATAACATGTGGTCAACTCTTATTTACCAAGGAACTGCGGGACATGTTCTCCATTTGTCGGAAAATTGGTGCTGTGTGATAGGAGATCGCCCTTGTTTTTCCTTTCTATGTTCTGCTTTGCCAATTATACATGATCTAACAGTCTTGTCTGTGCTTTCTTTATTTAAAAGGAAATCCTTCCTCAGATGAAGTTTAATATAATCTTATTTCATGTTCTTACCTTACGCTAGCTTACGTTGTGCTCTTGAAGCCAATTCTAATATAAACTCATAACCGTGTATGTGTGTGTGTGTGTGTGTGTGTGTGTGTGTGCGCGCACAAGTCATCTTGGGTGTCTTGGATCTTTTATTGATAAAATGTTCCTATTTCAGCCATTTTGATTAAACTTTTAAATACACATCTTTGTTCTGTGTCAGTTCTTGAAAACATTTTGTTTCTTTGTAGAGCTGTTGAATGGAGGAAAGAAGCCATTGTTCCTGAGACAATACGACTTTGCTACCTTGAGGTCAAAATATGATTGGAAGTAAAAGAGGCTTTGTCACTTGTACTTAACGTACTTTATTCAACATGTACAATGAAGATGAAGCATGTAAATTGAACGTGGAGGCTAGTTTTACGCAGGATATTTTCCAGACAAGTACTATCTGCACTAAACATTACAGTTTTAGTGTGCTGTATAAGTGCGTGTCTGTGGAGAGTTTGGCTGGAAATATTTGGAGGACTCATCACATGGCGTTCCTCAATAGTCCTCAGGAGACACAATGCTGTAAATGTACTGTACGGAATTTCCAATCCAATTACTTTCCCCATGCAGTCTCCTGTCTTAAACATGAATTACAGGATCTGACTGTGCCTTGTGGGTTTGGATCCAGGAGATGTCTTTTTCCTCCGTGTCTTTGTTCAAAGCCAATTCCAAACAGCTCCGATCAAATCCCAAATTAATTTGTTTGATCTGTTACCACATCAAAGAAATTTGATAGCCCAGTACAGTACACAACGGGCAGTGTATTCCTGCTGGTCGCCGCTGGAAGCAGCTTAGTTGTTTTTTTGTGGTGTTGTTTTTTATAATATTTTATAAAATATTAAATAATATTTTCTTTATTTAATATTTTCAATCTGTCATATATATATATATATATATATATAAAAGTACAAGTGACATATATATCTGAAAAGATGCGGTAAAATTATATTAATCTCAATACACTTGAACTGTAAGTGGATGCAGATAAATACATTTTCACTATTACATTAGGATGATCATTAGAGCAGTAATGCTTATTATTTTCATCAGGCGTATAGAACTTGATTTTTATGATTGATTATTTCTGTGCTTTGGCTGGGTCTCTGGTTATTAAGTTACCTACAAGGGTTCGACAATATAACATAACAACGGGAAACAAAATACACCATTCTCAATGTGTTAACTATCTTTATTCTTTATTTCTGCATATGAGCTCATGCCAAATAGTGGGTGTGCACTGCAGTAAAATGCACTGGTTAAATTTAGCCAAAAGCGATATATTAATTCCATGGAATTCAATGACGGTTAATTTAATTGGTAATTTTCTCAGTGCTCTTTTCCTTCTCTCATGTTTTGCATACTTTCTTACCTCAAGGTCTTCAATTTCTCTTTATACTTAAAATAAAATTTAAAAAAATAATCATCTCTCTAATGTTTCATTGGTTCGGAAAGTGGCAATTTCTTTTCTGTCCTTAAATGCATGAACAAAATATGTGTATACCTGAACAACGTATATCCATATGTGCTTCATATGGTTATAAAACTCTTGGCATTAATAGACTTCCTTTCATTGTTCTTCCAAGGCTTTCCATTATGTTATAACAAGTGCTGTCAATTTAACATGAAAATGCGATTAATTATGAAAAATAATATTGTCACTAAAAAAATGTGCAATTAACCATGTCCCCTGACCCGTACGTAAATAGCATAATGAGATATTTTCCTTTTTCTGGAGCAATTGAAGCTTGAATTACCACAGTTTCAGACATCTTTTAACTTGACACAGCCAAAAATGTAGAACTTATAAACTCACTTTTTTGTAATATCTATACAAAGCTTTGTTTCTGCTGAAATGTCTTTTAATTTATTAATCTGGGGCATTTTCTTAAGAAACATTAATAATACAGTTAATTGTGATTTAACTGGAATATCAAGTCAATCATTATTTTTTAATCTATTAACAGTAGGCTATTAATAGTTTGCACCATGAATTTGCTTTCATTCAGGCTTGAGCATGAATGAGGTCAAGCAATGAAGTTGGGTGATGAGTTCAGGCTCATAATTGGCATTCCAGTTCATCCCAAATGTGTTGAATGGTGTTCAGGTCAGTGCTTTGGCCAGATAAATCAAGTATATGTATGTATATATTCTTCAACAGAGTTTTGCTGTTTGGTCCACACTGAGCTATTTATACAGAACAGAGGTTTACAGATCCAGAGGTTTAGTCCAAGACCATGTAGCCGCTATATATATATATATATATATATATATATATATATATATATTTATATATATATATATAAGTGTACTTCTGTTCTATTCCAGTGCACTTTGTCTTGTTTCATTTGAACAAAAGAACAAATCTGAAGTTAAAGCCGCTAGTGCTTTCTAAAGACCGGTTAATGGACTAGTTGTTTAAGATATCTACCTAGTTGATTTCTGGACACCAGTACACTGAAAACTCACAAAAATCAGCTTATTGAAATAACCTGTTGTCCAGGTTTACATGCAAACCAATAACACGACAACACAAGTAAACCACATTTACAAGACTTTATTAATAAATCCGGTTATTTCGTGGTAGTGACGTCCAAACGTAATAATTTGCGTACCTGACTCTGAGTATTTCATGTGTTGGTTGTGATGTTAAATAAAGCATTAAAAACCGAAGAGGAGTATTGCAAAATGTCAGCGGGAAACTTCCGGCTCATATATTATCCTCTCATGCAGTTAATGATGCAGCATTTTGACTGTAGGCTCCCACTTCTTCTTCTGCTGCACGAGATGAGAGCACTTTTATCATTTTTGGGGTCAAGAAACAATCTGGGTTTGCGATATATTTCCTCCTCACTTTCTGCGAAACGCTCGCTCTCTGCTCCTAAATCCACAGTAAGGACGCGTTCCTGTCACATATCACACGTGCACTTCAGTAAGCCGACAGAAAACAGGTTAATGCATTTACATACTGGCCGGAATTGGCGTAAGGAGCAAAAATCTAGCTGTGGCGGTCGGTTTATGCCTAAAATGTTTATGTCCTTACTCCAATAAAGGAAAATGGGTTAACTTATGCATTGTCGGCTTATTGTGCATAAGAACGTGCATGTAAACGCACTCACTGAATCATAAGAAAAATGAGACATCCAAGCAAATAAAATCATTGTAAAATGTTGCAAAAATGTTCCCATACCTGTCAGCTTTGTTTTGTGTCCTTTTTTTTAAACAGTCGAAAAACATGTGGTGGGGTCTCGTCGATTTGGACGGTTACTATGAACAGAAGGTCAGAGCCTTAGGGAAGCGCGTGGGACGGACCTGCCCTGCTGCAGGCCTACACGGTCATCTTGGATCCCATTCTGGAAACCTCTGTTCTTTATAAATAGCTCAGTGTGGACCTGACAGCGAGACTCCGTTGAAGAATGTTCCAGAGAGAGAGAGGGCCTCGAGGCGCTATGGGCATCAGATGTGTGGAAGATTCATAGAAACTCTGACAGTCTCACTGTGAAATTCCACCAGATTGATTTTTCAGTCAGATATGAAAGACAAAGCCCATCTGTGGTGTTGTAGAGACACTCCAGTGGCTGCAGAAAGAGACTGGTGAGGTTGTTTGTGAACCTTTTGCACCTAGCCTCCGAGAGAGACTAGCGGTAGCATCCTGATTAGCATTTTTCGGCACTAAAAGACAAGCCCTGGTGCTGAGTGAGTTGCAAAAGTATTGCCCTAATAGTGTGTTTCTGGCAGAGTGTCTGGAAGACAAGTGTAGATCTTGTTCTTTTTTCCTCTGGCTGTGTTGTGGAACTGACAGTTCCAACAGTCGTAGAAATAAGAATTGTGACGTATAAGCAGCATGCGTGTCAGCCTTTTCCTGTTCTGCTCCTCTGTTTCTTGCACTGGCTCTGTCTCCGTTTCCAAATATCTCTCGTCCTGGGCGGTACGTGCACTTCCTCATGGAGGGCGTTTGTAGGAGTTGTCTGACCTTATGCATGCCTGTGTGAAATTGGTTTGTTCATCCATTGTTTCTGAGTGGCAGAGATGTAATGCCTGATAGTGTCGGTCCCAGATCCACCTCCTCTGGATCTGCAGAACCATCAGGACCGGCTAATGCATCCGGAAGAAAGTTTATTTTTGGCGATGGGATGTCAAACATCCTGGGATTAAGGTAAAGTCAGCAAACTACTGTTGTGCACTATCACAGTGCTTTTATGTTCATTGTGCAGATGTTGATGGAACAGAAGTGTTTGGGGAAACTGTTTGGAAACCAGGGTTGTATGGCATTCAGATTTAAATTCCATTCCATTTCAATTGAATTGAATTTGAATTAACGTAGCAAACAGGATGCATGCAATGATGGATGGATGGATGGATGGATGGATGGATGGATGGATGGATAGACGATAGATAGATAGACGGGAAAACAAATACATGGATGGATGGAATGATGGATGGGTTGATAGACAGATGATAGATAGACAGATGGATAGACGGATCAATAGATGGATAGACAGATGGATAGATGGGTAAATGAATGCATAGATAGATGGATAGATAGATGGGTAAATGAATGCATAGATAGATGGATAGATAGATAGATAGATAGATAGAAGTTCAAATTAAAAGTTTATATTGCAAACAGTACATTATTTGTTTCATAGTGAGAGTTTGCATGTAGAACGTGCTTCTAAATGAACAATTACTATTCAGTGTTGATCTGTGAATGTGAGGTTACACTTGATCATGCTCCGCTGCCTCTACCTGGAAAGGTCAGTGGCTCGTTGCCACCATTTAAAAAGGTCATTTTGAAGCGCAGAACCTCTTGAGCAGCGTACAGCGAGAGGACGAGGTGTCTCTTCTGCGCTTTATTGGACGTCTGGGAGGAATGCAGTGAGTTCGTTTTCACTGACAGATTCTCTGTAAGCAACACCATTACTGCAACCTCACGGATACCCGGAGGTTCTCTTGCCAACAACTATAAAAATGACGGTCCATGGGGCCATTAATTTCACACAGAACTCTTTCTCCATTTTGCATGTTAGATTGAATTGCAACAGGATGTCCTTGGGGTCCTTTTTGAGTGTCAGGAAAGCATCATTTATGAGTGTAAATTAGAGCAAAAGAAGCAAAAGTCAAAAGTCACACCTTGATCTTTTTTCTGTGCTGAAGAATTGCTCTCATAGACTCCCACCTCAACCATTCAATTTAACAGCCGTCATTCATGTCCAAAAATACGCCACATACAAGTCCCCCAGGTTCGGTGACCTTTCATTTTCTTGTCTTTAATTTCATAGAAAATCAAATCAGTTTAAAAAGCGAACCCAGTATGAGGCCGCTGGAATCTGAAGCCTGCATTTGGCATTTGGCATTCAATCACGATCATTCGGCTCGTCCAAAGGATCCACTGATGGGAGCGAGGCCTTTCAAATCGCCATTTATACAATCAAATTTCTGCCGTTTCAAAAAGAGCAGCAGGAGCTCTGGCCTGGTTCAAAAAGCCCAGTGTCCGAATGCTCCCCTGCTGGGCTGAGGCGTTGTCATTTGGTTCATTGGCAGGAAAAAGTGGCGTCTCTCAGGTCACGCCACTGTGGCAAAATAAATAACTGGCATTTAAAAAAAGGCCCAGACAGTAAAACTTGACATTCAGTGGACTGTCGTCTTTAAGGTTAACTTTAAGGAAAAGCTGATAACAGCACCATCAAACCTGTGGAGTAAAATATCATTAAAGGAGTAGTTCACTTTTTAAAAAACTTTTGCTGATAATTTACTCACCCCCATGTCATCCAAGATGTCCATGTCTTTCTTTCTTCAGTCGAAAAGAAATTAATGTTTTTGATGAAAACATTCCAGGATTTTTCTCCATATAATGGACTTCAATGGTAGCCAAACGGTTCAAGGTCTAAATGACCGTTTCAGTTCAGCTTCAAAGGGCTTTAAACGATACCAGACGATAAATAAGGGTCTTATCTAGAGAAACGATCTGTCATTTCAAAAATAAATAAAAAAGTTAAAGTTTTATAGGCACAAATGCTCGCCTTGCGAACTCTCCTGTTCGAACTCGTTCATCAAAATGAACAAATCTTTTTTCAAGTCATTGACTCGTTTATCAAAATGAATGAATCTTTTTTCGAGTCATTGACTCGTTCATCAAAATGAACGAATTCGAACAGGAGAGTTCGCAAGGCGACCATTTGTGCCTATAAAACTTTAACTTTTATTTTTATTTTTAAAATGACCGATCGTTTCGCTAGATAAGACCCTTATTCATCGTCTGGTATCGTTTAAAGCCCTTTGAAGCTGAACTGAAACGGTCATTTAGACCTTGAACCGTTTGGTGCCCAGCAAAGTCCATTATATGGAGAAAAATCCTGGAATGTTTTCATCAAAAACATTAATTTCTTTTCGACTGAAGAAAGAAAGACATGGACATCTTGGATGACATGGGGGTGAGTAAATTATCAGCAAAAGTTTTTTTAAAAGTGAACTAATCCTTTAAGATCATTTTTCAAAAGCTGAAGATCTTACGCAATGCAAAGGGTCAAACGCACATGTATGCAAAAAGTCATTGCATGTTTTAAATCCGGGTTTTACATTAAACATCTGGTTTGAAGAAGCAACTATATAGTGTGTCATGTACTGTAGTCTTTACTTTTCTTGCATACACACACACACACACACACACGTACCTACACATGTATATATACATATACTAACAAATGCTCATTTAAAAGAAAAATGTCTGATGGACTTAGAGGTTTTTGCATTTAAAGTCTTCATATAAATATGAATATATGTATATACATATAAATATTTATATGAAGACATCAAATGTAAAAACCTCTATGTATATCCATATATTCATATGAAGATTTCAAATGCAAAAACCTCTAAGTCCGTCTGACATTTTTCTTTTAAATTCGCAATCAAGTTTTTAATTTTACCCTCATAAGTGACATTTTTTGAAAATAAGGCATCTCAATATCGGACTAAAAACATTTTCACTGCAATTAAAGTGAAATTGCTGAACCTAAACATGGGAGCCTGATAAAATGCTAATTTAAAAGAAAATTGTCAGACGGACTTATAGGTTTTTTGCATCGCGCACACACACACACGCATACATAAGCATATTTGTTTTTTAGACGCCTATTCATTTTGCTCTTTCAACTGTGCATCATCATATGGTTAATTGCATTTTATTATTTGTATTTAGCATTGTTTTTCACTGCTGTCTGCCCTGCATGCCTATTTTATGATGGACTTTCAACACATAACATATCCATTATTTACCCTCTAAAGGCTTTAGCTTAGCAAAGTCATTTGAAAATGAACAGATCCTTTAAGTATTTCATAAAATATATCAAACTGCAGTCTGAGGCTTGATTGTTGTACGTGAGCTCCATTTGATTTTGAAACAAAGAGGTGCAGTGATTGAACTGCCTTCACATGGGCGATGGTGAGTAATGCTGCTCCTCACTGGGCTTTGAAAGACACCAGATTCATTTGTCTACATTTCCAATTGAATGCGTCTAATGGCAGTAGCAGTGCTTTGTTAAAGTTTGTTTGGGTCCACTGTGCAGCTGGAGGAATCGATAACCAATTGACCGTGATTTCATAGCCTTTAATTTTGTTCCATGAAAGGTTCAAGGAAAGACTTTCATCAGTATTGTCCTTCCAAAGTATACAAAGAGACTAGCGTTGTTTAACATAATATTGTCTTTGGACTAAATACAGTATGATGGAAAAATATAGCCTGTAGTCTATTCATTGCTGTGGAAGTAGAAGTAGTAATTTGCTGCATCTTTATCTATCTATCTATCTATCTATCTATCTATCTATCTATCTATCTATCTATCTATCTATCTATCTATCTATCTATCTGTCTATCTGTCTATCTGTCTATCTGTCTGTCTGTCTGTCTGTCTGTCTGTCTGTCTGTCTCTCTGTCTCTCTGTCTCTTTATATAAATATTGAATAGTTGAAATATTAACATATAATTTATGTATAATTCATAATAAATTCTTATTTGTATTATTATTGTGTACCATTTGATTGCATTGACAATTCATTTTATTTATTTGTATTGCACTTTTCACAATCTGTGTTTTTTCAAAGCTGCTTTACAGAAAATTGTGCCTTAATGTCTTAAAGCATCCAGTGAGCAAGCCAAAGGTGGCAAATATCGATGGTTATCGGACGACGGGCTCTAAATGCATAATTTTGGGTCCCATTCCTATGCTGTGCTTCACTGGGTGTCTGAGATCATTGAGGGCTGTTTGCATTGGTAAAAGCATTTGGTTGTTTTGTAGACATTAAGCTTTCAATCAATACAGTGTACTTTTGTTTTACCTGAAAGTTGGTTTAAGCCAACCTGGTGTTTGCAAGTCTGGTCAGGGTGGGAGACCAGTTAAAGGGTTAGTTCACCCAAACATGTAAAATTCTGTCATAATTTACTCGCCCTTGTGTCGTTCCAAACCGGTAAGACTTTCATTCATCTTCAGAACACAAATTAAGACATTTTAATAAAATAAGGGATTGTTGTCCCTCCATTAACAGTCAACGCAACTTCCACTTTGACGCCTCAAAAACTAACCCATATGAATCAAGCGGTTTAGTCCAAATTTTCTGAAGAGACTTAATCGCTTTATATGATGAACAGATTTAATTGGGGGCTTTTATTCACATACAAACATTGATCAACTCACACATCATCTTGATGTGCAAGAACCAATGAGATTCATTCTCATGTTACGCAGCACGTTTGAGCTTCAGCAAGAACCAATGAGGTTCATTCTCGTGTTACGCAGCACGTTTGAGCTTCAGCAAGAACCAATGAGGTTCATTCTCGTGTTACGCAGCACGTTTGAGCTTCAGCAAGAACCAATGAGGTTCATTCTCGTGTTACGCAGCACGTTTGAGCTTCAGCAAGAACCAATGAGGTTCATTCTCGTGTTGCGTAGCACATTTGAGCTTTAGCAAGAACCAATGAGGTTCATTCTCGTGTTACGCAGAACGTTTGAGCTTCAGCAAGAACCAATGAGATTCATTCTCGTGTTGCGTAGCACGTTTGAGCTTCAGCAAGAACCAATGAGGTTCATTCTCATGTTACGCAGCACGTTTGAGCTTCAGCAAGAACCAATGAGGTTCATTCTCATGTTACGCAGAACGTTTGAGCTTCAGCAAGAACCAATGAGATTCATTCTCGTGTTGCGTAGCATGTTTGAGCTTCAGCAAGAACCAATGAGGTTCATTCTCATGTTGCGTAGCACGTTTGAGCTTCAGCAAGAACCAATGAGGTTCATTCTCGTGTTGCGTAGCACGTTTGAGCTTCAGCAAGAACCAATGAGGTTCATTCTCGTGTTACGCAGAACGTTTGAGCTTCAGCAAGAACCAATGAGGTTCATTCTCGTGTTACGCAGCACGTTTGAGCTTCAGCAAGAACCAATGAGATTCATTCTCGTGTTGCGTAGCACGTTTGAGCTTCAGCAAGAACCAATGAGGTTCATTCTCATGTTACGCAGCACGTTTGAGCTTCAGCAAGAACCAATGAGGTTCATTCTCGTGTTACGCAGCACGTTTGAGCTTCAGCAAGAACCAATGAGGTTCATTCTCATGTTGCGTAGCACGTTTGAGCTTCAGCAAGAACCAATGAGGTTCATTCTCGTGTTGCGTAGCACGTTTGAGCTTCAGCAAGAACCAATGAGGTTCATTCTCGTGTTACGCAGAACGTTTGAGCTTCAGCAAGAACCAATGAGGTTCATTCTCGTGTTACGCAGCACGTTTGAGCTTCAGCAAGAACCAATGAGATTCATTCTCGTGTTGCGTAGCACGTTTGAGCTTCAGCAAGAACCAATGAGGTTCATTCTCATGTTACGCAGCACGTTTGAGCTTCAGCAAGAACCAATGAGGTTCATTCTCGTGTTACGCAGCACGTTTGAGCTTCAGCAAGAACCAATGAGGTTCATTCTCATGTTACGCAGCCCGTTTGAGCTTCAGCAAGAACCAATGAGGTTCATTCTCGTGTTACGCAGCACGTTTGAGCTTCAGCAAGAACCATTGAGGTTCATTCTCGTGTTACGCAGCATGTTTGAGCTTCAGCAAGAACCATTGAGGTTCATTCTCATGTTACGCAGCACGTTTGAGCTTCAGCAAGAACCAATGAGGTTCATTCTCGTGTTACGCAGCACGTTTGAGCTTCAGCAAGAACCAATGAGGTTCATTCTCGTGTTACGCAGCAAGTTTGAGCTTCAGCAAGAACCAATGAGGTTCATTCACAACATCCATGGAACCTTTTCTTTGCACGAAAAGTTCCATATAGTGGAAAAAGGTTCTTAACGATGATTTAAATGTTCTTTACACTAAGAAAAAATAGTTATTTTAAGAACGGTTTACTGAAAGGTTCTCTGGGGAACTCAACATATTTTTTTTCTATGGCATTGCTGTGAAAATCAAGTTTAAGATTTCTTTTCTACATGCATGCCATGCATTTAATCTCTTGAATATTTGTTATTAAATATTGTAAAGATCTGGTTAGTAGTGGTTTGAGAAGATTGTAGGAGGAATTTTTTCATTGGTGACATCCGTGCTTCTCCACTCTTGAGGAGCACCAGTCGTCACTGCTAGCTTGAGTCTTTATCTCTTCTTTGCATATATGCTCCTCAACCCATGCAAATTCTCAGGAGAAGCCTGATCGTGAGCTGTCATCTTAATAAGAAAGACATTAATAAAAGATGAGCTTTAAGATGCACGTGAACATCATGTGAAGTTTGGGGCCGGCTCAATCATGGCAGACCGATGTGGTTCTCATTGTCGTCGTGGTTGAGTACAGTAGCAACTCAGTCATTCTTTATTACTATAATATTAAAAAAATCCCGTTTCATTTACTGTAAAAAACAAAACAAAAAAACTAGCAGCTGTGGTTGCCAGAAATTACCATAAAGAAAATACTTTAAAAATACATAAAGAGACAATGTTTTCTGTTTTACAGGATGCATGTATATTATAATGCATGTATATTTACCTTTAAACCATATATTTCATTAGGCGATATAATGTTAATATTGAGCTACCAAAATCTGCCTTTTTACCTTAACATGTACTGATAACCTCCACATTAAAACGCAATAGAAAGTCACATGATGAATCAGAGTTGTAAAACATGGCCAATGCTCAAATATAGATTGTGGACAGGGTCAAAACACACATGACAGTAAAATAATACAATAAACAAATAGCTAAATGACATAAAATATTACACAAAACACCCTAATGTACATGACTGATAACAAAAATAATAAGAAAAAAAACCATAAATTATTTCTATAAAATATATTTATATATGTGATATGAAACGCATACAATTCTGAAGTAGCTTTTATTATTATGTTAATTTTAGTTTGTCATTTTGTTAAGTGCTTGTCATATTATTTTTATTTTTATTTTTTAAATATTGCTTTTTAGAGTTAATTAATTTTTTTATTTCAGTTTTAGCTAGTTTTACTGTTTATTTATTTCCAGTTAATAATTTTATTTTATTGCCAAGGTGACATTTCTAATTTTCATTTAGTTGCAGTTTTTCCAACTAGACTTTATATTTTATTTGATTTCAGCTTTATTTCAATTAACAGAAATGTTTTTAATAGTCATAGTTAACGATAATAACCCAGCTTCTGGGAATGTCCTTACATTTTTTCACCCTAAATTATATTGTAATTCATAAATTTGTATTTTGTATAATTGTACATAAAAAAGTATTTTACAGTAAAATTGCATATAATGCGCTGATAAACCATTTACAGGTTTCCCCGTATACGGCGAAATAACTTACAATTAACCAGTTTACGTTTTATTGCAGCACAGTATTCTTCTGTAAAAATTCCAAAAAAATTTTTACAGTCATAAATTGTTGCATCCTAGTAGTTGTAAAGAACAATGCGCTGTTAGATAGAGCCAGCATTGTGATGCTCAAGGAGCATGTTTGCGATTCCCTGACACTATTGCACGATCACATTGACATACTGTATTTGCCCTGATCTCACACACACGCAATCCCTTCCATTCATTCAATCCATTACCGGTAGTGTAAGTCGCAGACATAAACATCAGCAAAGTTTATGAGTCATATCTCAGTTTTGTGCCTGTAGAAAAGCAAACAGCCCGTAGACTCTCTAGGGGAGCTATTTGCGTGGCACTATTCTCTGGTGTGTGCCGCTGTGTGGCATGCGCTTCACAGTGCCCCTGTCTTTCTTATCAACGCTATCTACAAATGGAGCAGAGACGTTTGAAGGTCATAATGAAATTAGAAGCATTTCATCATGCCCTTGTGGAGAGAGTAAAGCGCAAGAGAGTGCAATAAATATTTTTGAACGAGGGCAGTGCCCGATCATTTCTTTCCACTCTGTGGGATATATTATCAGTGTAATTTTTTTTTTCTACCTATGCTGCTGGGAATATTACAACATAGATTTGAATGATTCATCAGGGATTAAATCGATGCTGTTTGAGTTCATGTGCTCATATTTTTTAAGCTTCTGAGAAGCCCCACATCGCACAGTGTCATTAGGTTACTGGCATTACCATAAGAAAGCGTTGTGGGAAAATGTCCTTGACGGTTACTCTTTCACTGTAAGATCACTAAAGCAAAGTTTGCAAGTGATGCCTAATAGAGATGCAAATATCAGGTTGAATGAGCGGACGTCTCTCTCTCGGATAGTGGCATCTTGGCGCAAGTATCAGAAATAAAGCTTTCTGGTTTGTGCTCTTGGTCGTGATTCTGGGTTTTTATTTGCTTTTGCTAATGTAGCTAGTGATATATATGCAAATGTGTTAGAGGAAGGCTCTTTAACCACTACACTTTAAATTAGCATTTTAACTATATAATGGGATTTTTGTTGTATGGAAAGAAGGTGCAAGATCCTCATCCAGGCTGCATTTATTGGATAAAAAATACAATAAAAATAGTAATATTGTGAAATATTATTACAATTTACAAGAACTGATTTCTATTTGAATACATTTTAAAATATAATTTATTCCTATGATGCAAAGCTGAATTTTCAGCATCATTACTCCAGTCTTCAGTGTCACATGATCCTTCAGAAATCATTCTAATATGCGGATTTGCTGCTTAAGAAATATTTATATATTTAATATTTTGTGAAAACCATGATATATATTTATATCTTTAGGATTTTTTGTTGTTGTAGCAAACACTCTATTTGCATATTAAAATAATGCTCTTTCATGTTCCCAAATCGGAGCCTAAGATATTATTTCAAATCGTTTTATTCGTTGTCTCATATTTTGTCTTTTAAATCAACAGCCTCCAAGTTTCAATATGTTATTGTAACAAATACAGGGCTGAGAGAGAAATTTAATTAGTTCTGAACAAATGGCGGCTAATGATTTAAAGAGACTTAGCGTAATTACGTATTTGTGTTCGACCCATTTGTTAGAACAAGGTGTGACAATAGAACATTTAATTACTTTTTTTTTTGTCTTATTAAAAACTACTAACCCTCATGTACGAGTCAGAAATGATGGCTGTTATTGCTACCATTACGAAGGGCTGATATGAAATATGTGGACACTGTCTTGGAGGGTTGCAAACGTCTCCATGCTGCTCGGCAAAGGCAATTCTGGTTTTCTTTTTTGTTCTCTTTTGTCTTCTAAAGAGTCCGACTCCCCGTGCCCTTCAAGAGGCAGGGTGAGGCATCATTACAAGGTAATGTTTTCCTGCTTTAGGCACCGGCATTTTGATTTATTTCTTGTAAGAGAAAAAAATATTAATATTTATACACTGTGATGGGTGGGGAAACATTTAGGCAGTTGTTTTTATTCAGATCATTTAAATTTGTAATATGTAGGGTAAAAATATGAAGAGAACTCTGATGTGAGCTGCATACGCCGCTGGTAAATGAGATGTATGAACAGCGTGGTGGAGGGAGGGAAAAAAGCATGCAGAAGTGTTCATAAGCAGAATTTTGCGAGCGAATGCCTTGTGCGAGCTTAAAGGATGCTTCATAGATGCAGGCGTTTCCAATCGTCTTTCCACTCAGATCACAGCAGGGGTGTTTAACATGGAGCATTAACACCAGAGTAAGTTACCTGTTTATACAAAGAGAATGTGTTTAAATTGAGCAGATGACAGAGTGAGCAGTGTGTGTTGTGAATATTATATATATATATATATATATATGAATGGCCTGGTAAACCCCTCATTGATAAAATGTCCCCACAAAGTTGGCAATATCCGAAATCCTTGTCCTTGCGGGGGCATTTTTTGGTCCCCATGAGGAAAACAGCTTATAAATCATACCAAATGATGTTTTTTGAAAATGTAAAAATGCAGATAGTTTTGTGTGATGGGTAGGTTTAGGGGTCGGGTTAGTGTAAGGGGATAGAATATACAGTTTGTACAGTATAAAAATCATTATGTCTTTGGAAAATCCCCATAAATCATAAAAACACAACGTGTGTGTGTGTGTTTACACTTTTGTAGCATTTTTCCCAAACGCATTCATTTATAATCTTAGTTAAGCTTTCTTGCACCAAAAACAGCCATAGTTTATATTTTTATGATTTCTTTTTCCCACCTCCTCTTTGATCTTTGCAATTAGTTTTTTTTTTTTTTCTGTATCTGCCTAGTTCAAACTATGTACAGTATGTTGCTGAATAGGTCTTGATATATAAACATGGGCAGTCATGATACATTTTTTATTTATTTTTTTAAATGAAAAAATATATAAAAAAAACGAATATATGTAATTAATAATTTTTGTATTTGACATCCGACTAATCAAAGAAATAATCGACAAATGAATCAATAGTCAAAATAATCGTTAGTTACAGCCCTATTTCTGAACGAGCTTAGGTTTCATAAATGGTTTGGGTAAAGGATGTTTTCCACGATCAGGCTTCTTTAAAATGAGAGTGTTCACCGGTTCCCTTCCTCACTCCTTCAGCCTGTGTGTGTTTGTGTGTTCTGTCCCCATGGTCGGGCCACTCAGAGTTTCCCGCTGTCACCTCGGGTCACTGCTGAGCGTGCCAGCTCACATCGATCGACCGGCCCTCGAGGGTCATCACGTCCTCGGGCCCCGCCACGCTCACTGATGCAGGACGACAGCATCTCCAGAGAAACATCGCAATGTCTTCATATGTGTATCATATGCTCCGCTGATAAAGCCAGCTAATTCACCATCGACTGGCAAAATGCACCTGTAACCAAATCATGTCCTTTCAGCGTGCATCATGCTCTCGTTTGCCGCAGCCGCGATGTAATTGAAACAAATATTTCCATCATTTTGTTATTGGGACATAATGGGGCTGCCTACATGCGTTTTATTTCTTTGACATTTGGCCCTAAGCGCTGCGGTCGCGGGACTTTTTGCCATCCGTGGCAGAAGATGGATGATGGCCTCGAGTGAGTAACGCTGAAAAATGGTCTCCGCGTCCACTCTCAAATATACTGCCTCATTTCATCAGTTTTAACAACCTCATTTAAACGCACTTAATGACTCTTCCAAATGTCCGGGTGGAGGGATGGATTCGCAGGCTATTCTCCGAGGGTTGTGTCCTCCACATCTGCATGCATCTCCATTACAGAGCGAGCGCACTAGAATGCAGATACGCACCAATTATGGGCCGTAGAGTAAAAGGCCATTGCAGAAAACACTGTGGCTGTTTGTAACCGTTTAGTTTTTCCGTAGCCTTCTTACAGTGCCGTTACTTCACATTACCATTTTTACTCTTTCTTATTACTTTTCCATGCAGGTGTTTTGTCATGATTACTGGATTCTGTCTAATAGGAGATGAATTTCGACTTTGGTGGATGGTGTCTAAGTAGCCGTATGGTTACTGGCTTATTTCTCAATAAATGTATTTTTTCAATAAATCATTTAATTGATCATTATTAGTAGCTGTTGCAGTAATAGAAATAATAAAATAAAACATTGTTCAAAGTCAATGTCAAATACCTGTGATATCAACAATAATAATATAAATATAGGCTATAATATCATACATATATTATTATTATTCTTTTTTATATACTCAACCAGGCTAAATATATATATCGACGCAAACACACACTACACAATTTTGTAGTGTTTCTGAAAGAAGTCTCTTCTGCTCACCAAGGCTGCATTTATTTAATCAAAATACTGTCATGTTGTAAAAAATTTATTACAAATTAAAATAGCTGTTTTTAATATGATGATTTACTGCTCAAGAAACTTTTATTATTATCATCAATGTTGAAAACAGTTATGCTGCTTAATTTTTATGGGGAAATTGTGATACTGAAAGTTCAATGAAAGGTATTTATTTGCATTTATTAACTTTATTTATTACATTTATTGAAGCATTCATAATGTCTTCACTGTCACTTTTGATCAAATTCATTTTTTTACCACAAATGTTTGAATGGTATCATTGTTTCCACAAAAATGTTAAGCAGAAAAACTATTTTCAACATTGATCATAATAATAATATTAATAAGATGAAGAAGTAATGTTTCTTAAGCAGCAAATCCTGCTGAAAATACAGCTTTGATCAAAGGAATAAATTACATTTTTAAATGTATTAAAATATAATTACTTTTTTGTAATAATACTTCACAATATTACTGTTTTTACTGTATTTTTGATCAATCAATTCAGCCTTGGAGCGTATATAATTATAATAATAAATATTAATATGTTTACTTCTATTGAAAAAAAAAGATCCTAGTCCTTTTGTACGTTTATTCACGTTTAGACATTGTTTTTGTTGCTGCTCGCTTGTTTGCAAAGCTTGGAATATAATGCAACAGTTGTATGCACTGCTTCTTTTGGGCTTTTTGTAGTGTATGGAATCTTCATAAAATGTTTTCCATGAAAAATACGAGTTTACAGGTTTAGAACCGCATGAGGGTGAAACTGAAAGTGTTTTATGAATATTTGAGCGGTGACACGACGTCATTGCAGCGTCTCTTCTCATATGCGGCTCATTTCTGCATCATTTCTCTTATCTGTACTCAGCGAACTGTTTTCAGGTATTACAAAAGCCTTTAATTACTCGCTCACTTAAATCAGATAAAGTGTATCTAGACTTAATTACTGTCGGTGAAGAGGTCGACGTGAATGATACAAACCATTAGCTTCAGTGTAGACGCCAATGCGCATTAAACGGACACCAGTCCCATACATCAATATGCCAAAGTGATGCATTGTTTAAGAAATTGTTTTGTTATTAAAGCGAAGTCTTGATTGTCAGACTGCGGTGTGCGTCTAAACAGCATTTTATATTTACTAAAACAAACTGAATCCAGCTGATTTAAGAAGTTTATAGCTACGGTTTGGGGTTTGTTTTGTGTCCATTTGGAATTTGGATGTGACTTACAATTAATTAGCCATTTAAATTCATTCCAATTTATGATCGTTACTTAAGCAAATATCAATTATACATTTATTTTTGATTTTGAAGCAGAAATGCTCAGTTGGCCTGATGTTGCGGTGGGAAACACGCTTCTTCATTTTCCTGATAGATAAGTGGATGCTAGTTGATCTTTCTGCCATCATTTTATTACTTCTGCACAACATCTCATAGGACTGAAACTGTCTCATTAGTGTGTGTGTGTGTGTGCAGAGAGGACAAACTAAAGCTTAAAACAGCTAATGGGAATTGAACACCTGGCAAGACTGTGGGAGAAGAGTTTGATCTTTGTGCGGTGTGTTCGTCTGCTGTGTTTTTTTAGCTTTTTTAATGCATTGCTGGAAATTCTGCCATTTAGTTGTCTCGAAAATTAGAAACAACCAGGGGGAAAAGAGTCGGAATGTTATACCACAGTGAATTTCATTCTTATTGTTGTAATTGGATTTTTCTATAATCTTCCTGTATGCTAGAGTTGATGGGGGTTGACAGAATATTTTTTATTCTTGGAAAGATAACACTGGGACAAGGATTCCCTGGCCGGATGAAGCACTGGCTCTTGTGGTCTGGCTGTCAAAACCTTTGTAAAAGTATATGCAAGAATTTAAAAGGAGAAGAAACTATTTTATTACCTGGACAAAGCACAGTTAAATTGCACCGTATAAACATAATTATATAGGCCTAACTGTTTAAGTATATATATATTTTATAATGATCTTTTTACGTATTATATTTATAATTTATTTGTATTTTATAATATATTACATTTCTGTTTATATGATGCAATTCAATGTTGCGTTTTGTTATGCTTTTATTACCTAGAAAAATCACAGTTACATTGCAACTTATAAACGGAAATAATATATGCATATAGTGACATATTAAGTACAAAAATAGTATAAATATAATATATAAAAATTGACATACATTATTAAATCAATATATATTAATAGAAATGTAATATAGAAAACGAAATAATAATAAATGTCAAATCATTATTACACATTATATGTCATATATAATTAACTTTGAAATGTATTTATATTCTAATTACATTTTATTTTATTTTTACATAATATATTTTTATTATAGAAACTATTTAATTGTGTGTGTGTGTGTGTATATATATATATATATATATATATATATATAAATAAATAAATGTGTGTGTATAGACCTATATGGTGAACGTGATTTCACCAAGTACCACATGATCCTGGATCAACTTTCCAAACAACCAATCAGATTTGAGGGACAAGTTTACAGTTTATGTCAAGTTTAGGCTTAGAACCAGGGGGAAGTACTTAAACATCAGTGTTATTCACCTATCATTACCCTCTGATTTTAGGGAAAAGTTATGGGTAGGGTTAGGTTTAGGGGTTGGGATTGGGTAAGGACAACATTTTGGGACAGGAATGTTGATCCAGAATCAACAAAATATGTTGATCCAGGACCATGTCTTACTTGGCAAAATCACGGTGACCATATATATACTGTATATTAGGGATGTAACGATTCACTCATCTCACGATGCGATTCACGATACTGGTTTCACGATACGATTTTCTCACGATTTTTTGAACAAATGAGATTTAAGACAAAAGTGTCCCTTTTATTATTTCTCAGACAAAATGCTGCACATTTCTTTTTAATTTAAAATATATTTGTCAAATAATAAAACTACATTAAAAAAAATCCCTTCAAGGTTGTTTCAACTCAGTCTTTCTGTCTGTTTGGTCAAGAGGCTGGACACTGGTACCTTCGCACACTATTGGTGCGTTCACATGCTATGGTAATTATGGTAAATACCAAAAGCCGACATGGAAAATGCACATGAACACCCCCTCATGTGGTATTTTCCACTGGGCAACTCGTAGAATATTTTGATGCACGAGTTGCCGAGATGAGATTACCTTTGACCTTTTCAAAATGGCGGAGAGCAACGCAAGAGTTGTGAATGGTAAAAATATGTACTATTCATGACCTAGAAAATATACAGCATATTATTTACGTTTGAGTTTTGATAAATCATTTTCTTGCTGTAGCAGATGACTTAAGCAATCTCAAATAGTTTTAGCTAAATAACAGGTCTGGATCTCCATCTTTTTACCACATTACGACAACAAAAGCACTTGAACGCAACAGACTGGTAAATACCAGTTCACAAGTGGAAAATATCATATTTTCCATAGCACGTGAACGCACCATAAGTAAAAGACTGTGTAAAATTAGTAGTACCAGATTGACAGGGGTTTTACATTGTAATAAAGGCAAGATTCTAATTTTGTTATAATTTGTATCATTACACTAGTAAGAGTAAAAAAAAAACACATTTAGAGAAAGAGATAGTAAAATAAATACAACACCTGGTTGCCACGGAAACACTGATGCACCTTGTGATCTCCGTGGCTCTCGCAATTGTAGTATTAATGACTTTTACATGAAAACGGAGGTGACTGGTGTTTCTCACGGTGGTGATTATTATTAGTCTACGGAAAGTCAAAATGCCGCCACACCTCCGATTTGAATGAGTCAACATCTACGCTTGCCGTCGCCATGTCTACTGTTTGACGGCACGTGCACACCAGTCTATGGCACACACTGGTGCGGCGCGAGCGGAGAAAACCGAGCGTTTTCAGTTCATTCCTATGGAAGTTGAGCTTGGCTCACACAAGATCAAGTTCCATGAATGAAGTGAAAACACTCGCTAGCTTCACGCCAGTGTGTGCTCGCTGCTATTGTGCCTGTAAAGCGAGGTTCACAACTTCACAGTAGGCTATAGTAGGCCTAAACGCGCCCTGCTGTTTAAAACGTGTATCGCGATTCGTTTAACATTTCAACCGACTTGAATCGTCACACATTTTTATCGATTTTCAACCGGTTGCGAGTGAATCGTTACATGGGTGATTCTCTGAGATGGGTGCCATTTGGGTCATACCTTTTTTTTTTTATATACCTCAAATAGTTGTATTTTTGATCATTTCATGTGATAGTGGATTAGTCAAACCTTTAAGAAAATGCATTTTCCCACCTCAGGCATGAAATTCTAATCGATATTGAGTGTTTTTTCTTACTGAAAGTTGTTTTGAAGTTCAACCCCGTCACAGACCACTTGGACCCTGTTTACTAAATTGAATATATGTGCTTTTCAATGAGATGTCCCTTGTTTGATATCATTTATTGCATGTAGAATTTTATTTTTAAATACTCACCATTTGAATACCAAATCAGCTCATGAAAACTGTATCTAACATTGGTCTTCATATCTTATCACAAAATATGCATTAACATTAGGATTTAATCAGGCTTTCGTATTTTTTCCGACTGTCCGGTTAATTCTACACACAGCAAATCAAACATTGACCTAATTTGTCTTCTTATCACGAAAATATTCATAAAAACTATCAAATAACAGGGTTGAACTCAGCATAACGGGGTTGAAACTGATAACAGGGTTGAAGTGATTATCATTATTTCAATATAGAATGGATTTATTTATTATATATTACGACTTATTCTTTCTTTTTCCCTGCCTCTGTGTCCCTTTTCCACCTTTCACGCTCACTCCTGAGATATTTTTCCCTTCTCTCTGCGTCTGCATCCCTTCTTGCTCTGAACTGTCTTTGCCTCTCTGCTGCTGTTTTTGCCATTGCGATGTCTGAAAATAAAATAGCATAATCGATTATTTCTGACAGTTCACATCACAATACAACAAGTCTACAATTGAGTAATCAACTAAGAAGTGTCAAACATTCAACCCTGTCACAACGATTCAACCCTGTTAAACTAAAAATGTGACGGGGTTGAAGTTTTTGGCTAATAGTAGCCATAACTCCTTACTTAGCTAAGACAGTAGCACCACATGGCATTTAGGACATCATAAAATTGTAATGTTTTGCAAAACTATTATTTAATTCTTCCCAAACCGTTGTTTACTATCATTTAGTCATACAACAGAGTTGAAATGTTGAGCCTGACAATCTTAATCTGACAGCGAAAAACATGAAATATAGGTAAGAAAAGATACTGACACTTGCCTTTCTTTGCAGCATGTTCTTTAAGAGACTTGTGTGATGTCACTTCCTGGATGAGATGCCACAGGGATTGATCCATTATTTTTATAGGGGGGTAAATAGTATGGCGTGACGGGGTTGAAAACAAACTGGAGGACGTGTATAAATATTGCAATTTCATATATAATTAATTATTTTTTATATATATATATGTATATTTTAGTTAAAGTAGACCAACATATGATTATATTAGTAGCAACATTTTGGTATTAATTGCACTTTTTATTTGTTTGATATGCAATGAAAATGTAATGATGGTTAGTGAGGACATGCAAACTTGCTTGTTGTCTACTAGTTAGGCAACCTTATTTTTAAATTAAATTTTTTTTTAAAGAAATTGTGTTGCATTATAATGCAAAGGCACCTGGTTCTATTAATTGATAGCATTAAAATGCATTTTGTGATTTCCTTCAATTGAAAATCTTTGAAGCAAGTTTGGGGGACTTGAAGGGCACCCAATTCAGAGAATCACCCACATCCCTACTGTATATTATAATATATTTATCCTATTTTTTTATTCTGTTTATACAATAAAATTTAACCGTGATTTTTCCACATACAAAAATATGTCACACACACACACATAATGTGTAGTATATATGTGCTGTATCTGTTATGCAGTCTTGTAGTCCCAGTCCATCTGTACGTGAGTCACATGATGCCTCTGCTTAGATCAGCGTCTACAGAAGGGTGGGATGATGTAAACTGCACAAACACTAATGCAGGTAAATACAGGACTCATCCACATTATGAGATCATTCCCACACAGCGCTTTCAAAATGTGAGAGCATTCGGAACAAAAGCATCAGAAGATGACATTCCTGATGGAGATGTAAACCTAAATCTGCAGCGAATTTCAATTTTGAGTGAAAAAAATAGTATGTATTTTTACACAATATTTGAGCATTGTGACCAAGGTTGGACGAGCATAGCTGGACTAAATGAACCATTGTTAGGTGGAATAAAACATTCTCTAGACCCTTTATGGAGCTGTTTTTGTCATGCGGACCAGTAGTTTTTATATTTTACATTGGGTCCCCAAAAAGATCATCTAAAAACCGACAAATGCATTTATATTTTGTGAAGAAAAAGTGAGGTGTGCCATGCAAAATGTGTGTCATTATGCTAGTGTCTTGTGATTGTTTGCCAAGGCATTACTGTGTATTTCCTAAGGTGTTCTGAATATTTT
This sequence comes from Rhinichthys klamathensis goyatoka, assembly GCF_029890125.1. Taxonomy (NCBI): domain Eukaryota; kingdom Metazoa; phylum Chordata; class Actinopteri; order Cypriniformes; family Leuciscidae; genus Rhinichthys; species Rhinichthys klamathensis. The sequence continues at coordinate 1,645,157 of NW_026606800.1, forward strand.
GATCATGTGGCTTCTATGGGGTTACTGACTTGCTCAAGACAAAGACTTTGATATTAGCATCTCATACATCACAGAGCTCTTTGTAAGGGTCAGTATGAAACTCTCAGCACTCCACTCAGGAAAACAAAAGTTAGACAGAACTGCATTTACACTGCATGTGTTGAGGGTGAAAAAGCATCAGATGCTTGTTGTGAGCGTGAATAACCCCAAAACTCACGCTGCTGTTTCTTTATGGAGTTCTGTGTGTTTTCTGCGTGATTGACAGTCATGTGGTTTGGGACGGAGGAGCCAGCTGATGTTTGGCAGTCTGCTGTGGTTTCTCCTCCATTTAATGACCCGATTCCTTGCCTATGTGCTTGCATTGACAAAGCCATGGCCAGGACAGAATCGGGCTATTTCTGCCCACTGGTAATTGGATGGAAAAAAGCAAAGAGGTTCCTGGGAGAAAATGACGTGGTGACTCTGAGGAGGTGTGTTCTGTTATTTATGGCGCCGGTGTTTTTTGTTGTGCCGGTCAACATCATTTAGATGCACCTGTTTGCCACGGTCAGCTTTTCTTTCTTTAAATGCATTCACAGCCTTAGGCGGTGTGGACCAACTACCACCAACCCAAAAATAGATACAAGTGCACTGTTTATGGTTGTTGTTTTGTTTTTGGCCTTTGACTGTGTTTTCTTTCCCTTTATTTTGTTCCCAACCTGTATAAATATACTTTCCTTTTTGAAAAACATAAAGAAAGTTGTAACAAACAGAGGTGATCAGGGCTGGTTGTCACATTTTTTATTATATTGTATGCTTCTTTTGAACATTTATTACGGAGATAATAATATTAATAAATTAATTAAAAAATATATGTATATGTACACTCACCTAAAGGATTATTAGGAACACCATACTAATACTGTGTTTGACCCCCTTTCGCCTTCAGAACTGCCTTAATTCTACGTGGCATTGATTCAACAAGGTGCTGAAAGCATTCTTTAGAAATGGTGGCCCATATGTGACCCTGCCTGTGAAAACTCAGCTAAAGTAATTTTTTTGTGATTCACTGTTTTCTACATAAAATCATCCTACACAATGTAACGGACATTCTGTGAAAATATAACCTTGATATGTTTAATATTGACTGAGTAAGGCTATGTCAAAGATTTGCTGAATTTCGGACTCAGAAAATCATGTTTTTGAGAAATTCCAATTTAAAAAAGCCTCCTTTTAAAACGGCAACACATTTGATCCATAATTATCCTGCATATGTGCCATATACCACCTTAAAGCTGAGATTCTCCCATTTTCAGTGATATATAACACATTTATGCATGGGATAATTCTTAAAGTTTTGTAAAACAGGCCTATTTATTATGATGCGCATGTCCAAAAAGCTAAAACCATGAAACCATTGAAACAAATGGGGAGACCACAAGTGCTTGATTGTAGCAACAATTACAAAGTTAATTCAGTGGAATGATTTGTATAACTTTATTAGTAAAATTAAATATCAGTGGAAAAAAATGTCAATAATACATAAATTATTTAACATATAACATTTCGGTATAAAATCTCATTCTCTTAATGGGCCACTGTGTAACATAAAAAATAAAAATCATGGGATAGTTCAACCAAAAATTACAATTCTGTCATCATTTACTCACCCTCAAACCTGTATAAGTTTCTTTCTTCTGCTGAACACAAAATAAGATATTTTAAAGAATCTTAGTAACCAGACAGTTGACGGCACCCATTTCTTTCCATAGTAGGAAAAAAAATACTGTGGAAGTCAATGGGTGCCGCCAACTGTCTGGTTACTAACATTCTTTAAAATATCTTTTTTTGTGTGTTAAACAGAAGAAAGAAATTTATACAGGTTTGGAATAACATGAGGGTGAGTATGAGTAAATATTTTTGTGCGAAATATCCCTTTAACAGGTCAGTCTCAAACTTTGTACACGTTCTAAAATTGTCTAGATGCAAAATATTTGATAATCTCATGGATTCTATTCACAAAAGTATTTAATTTTGGCATTTAATAGTCAAGTCAAGTCACCTTCATTTATATAGCACTTTTAACAGTAGGCCTATAGATTGTTTCAAAGCAGATTAATAGGAATAATAGGACATTTCCATGCATCCTAGGGGTCACATCATTCTGCAAATAATGCTGGACCAACTCTCAATCATTGAAAAATGAAGAACACGTTTCCCTATTGAAATACTTGCAGTTGCAAGAAAAAGACACACTATTTTCAGTTCCACATCTTGACTTCCAGGATTAGAAGCAAATTCTTCTTGTTGGTGTTCCCTCTTCAGATTTGCCAGACCAGCTTGGGGTTCAATCACCAACGCTGGGTGCTCCTCATAATTTTTTTTATTTACATTTTTACATTTTATTCATTTAGCTGACGCTTTTATCCAGAGCGACTTACAATTGCTATATATGTCAGAGGTCGCACGCCTCTGGAGCAACTAGGGGTTAAGTGTCTTGCTCAGGGACACATTGGTGTCTCACAGTGGATTCGAACCCGGGTCTCTCACACCAAAGGCATGTTGTGACCTTAAAGTCTTATCCACTGAGCCATCACCACCCCAATATCATCATGTTGGCCTCATCATCATGTTGGTCACTGCTTGAAAAACATGATGGTGTAACATGCAAGAAAGGGGTGGGGGGCTAATTCCACATTTGAAGTGGATAATAAAGCATTTTATATGAAAATAGTTTTTCAGTTTAGTCAGAATGGATCTGATTAATTGAGGGGAGGGCTATGAGTGGTAAGACTTCGGTTCAGAGTGTAATCAAATAAAACATCATGTCATAAACGTAATTAATTTAAACTGACTTAATCCCAATCAACAAATCTGTAATACACATTTAAATCCACTATTTTAGCATCACAAGATTAACTCTGGGTTAGCATTAAATTAGCTGAACACTGACAGTATTTACAGTAGCTAAGTTGCAGTTTAGCATAAAATATAATGACAAAACCTACCGTCAGTTTCGTCCAAGAATGTGTCCTGTTCATCATCATCATCATCACCATCATCCTCCAGAAAATAATCGGCTATAAAACCGGTTATAGCTATCATAATTCTACCGAGATTAATATCAAACAAGCTATTTAAGCAATCAACTATTTTCAGTTCCTGCTTCATGCTTCGGCGCCGCCATATGTCAGATAGTTCATCAAAACGACGGGTCACCATCTAGCAAAATAATTATATTGACACGTAGCAGCCCTAAAATGTCCTTAAAATAAGATTATTATATTGGCAGAATATTGAGCTACTTTGTTCTTAAAATATTGGCGACGACACGAAACAATCTCCACAAACATCTGAACCCGGCCATCTAGGCTGATATGTCTAGGAACTATACTCCCATTCCTGCGTAATAATCAAGAAACTTTACTGCCGTACCATGAGAGCAGCAGGCGTAATGATATGACGCAGCGCCTGAAAATAGGCTACCTTCCTTCAACACAACGGAACTATTTTCAGGCGCTGCGTCATATCATTACGCCTGCTGCACTCATGGTACGGCAGTGAAGTTTCTTGATTATTACGCAGGAAAGAGAGTATAGTTCCTAGCCATATCAGCCTAGAAAATCGCAACTTTACATTTTCCGTCGGTCTTAGTGCACGATGTAACTACAGAAATGCTAATGGTCTTGTCCACTTCAATGATGTATGCTAAGCTATGCTAAAAGTGGTACCGCCAGAACCGGAGATCGGCTGAATGGATTCAAAAACGGTAAAACTCAACAGTTTAACTCTGGGGGAGTTGTAAAATGAGCCTATTTCCAAAAAAAGTGGAGTATCCCTTTAAGTCGCATTTTGATTTATTTTCCCACGCATGTTGACGTGATTGCTGCTCGTGCGGATTGATATTAAGGTCTGTTTACTCTTTCTTATGGTAGAAAAGAAGTTCCTGAACCGAATGGTATAAGAATCATCAGGTGTTGTTGCGCCGAAATAAACACAGAGACGATTGAAATCAATGTTTAGGAAGCCCGCGTCCGGTTTTTTTTTTTTTTTTTTTGCGCAAAAGTATAACGTTGTGTCAATAAAATCATTAATTTCAGTATTTATCATGTTATAAATGAAAATTTGACTATTGCATCTCAAAACCTAAGGTATAATCTATCATTTACAGCAGCGGTTCCCAAACTTTTTTCCTTGCGCACCCCCTTCTATGTCCCAACCGGGTTGGCGCACCCCCAATCCCCACTTTATTTTTTAAATTTTTTTAAACGCAACAAAGCTTTGTTTTATTGCCATATAAAGACTCATGTTTTATCATGCTCAAATAACCAGAACACACATGACAATAACAACATCAACAAAGTTTCAATATAATGCAACAAAGCTACGCACAAGCTTCCACTTTTAACCCTTTCACACCAATGCGACCGTTATTTAGAATTTGTCACTTTAATGTTTCCATGGTGACGCGTCATTGCTTGTCACGGGACACAGCGCAACCACAACACGGCGCTGAATGAATGAGGATCTGCTTTTATGTCATTTTTCCTTTTTTATCAAAAATATTCACAAATGTATTAGCTATACATGAAACACTGATATTCCGATTGTCAAATATGTGTAAGTGGACGCGTTGTGTTGTTTAAACGCCTTCATAACGATTGCGTTAGTTGAGCTGTATGCGCGATGGGCGGCGCCATGTTAGTTTGTGCCACAGTTCAGAGAAGAATCGGATCTGTTGGATTTACAACACGTCAGTTTCTCCCCTTCTCACGAAATACATGAACGTAAGAGGCTGGTGAACTGGGAGAAGAATAGGGTAAAATTAAAGCTACGTTCTCACAATGAATAAAACGTGTCATCTTATAATGAAAAGGATTATTATTGCCTTATCCATAGATATCAGCAAAATCAAAATCATTGTTTTGCTAGTACTTATGTGTATTTAAATGTGTGAAACTTAAAATAAACATTATGTGGTTGAAAACACTCAATAGTTGTGATATAGGCTATGACAGCACTGGCTAACGCGCGAAAGCACATTTGAATTTAGAAGTTGATAACGTGACATATTATAGCCTAGCGGCTGCAGAGCAGTGTTTAAAAGACAGCAGCTGTCTGATACGTTTCTATTAAAAACTAATAAATAATAGTTTTTTCATTTAAAATATAAGCGATTACAAAGGAAATGTTTACAGTTTTTATTGTATGGAAAAAATCCCATTTAAAAAAACAGACCGCCATTGCATTTTTCCTCTCGCGCACCCCCTGGTGACAGCTCGCGTATCCCTGGGGGTGCGCGCACCACACTTTGGGAATCCCTGATTTACAGCAATAAACTCACATGACCTATTTTTGTCATTTTTATGGCTATGACTACTTTGACGCTCTTTTACTCATAATTTGATTCTGCGACTTTAGCCGGGGTTTCACAGGCGGGGTCACATATTGATAGGATAGCATCTTGCAGTTGATGGAGATTTGTGGGATGCACATCCAGGGCACGAAGCTCCCGTTCCACCACATCCCAAAGATGCTCTATTGGGTTGAGATCTGGTGACTGTGGGGGCCATTTTAGTACAGTGAACTCATTGTCATGTTCAAGAAACCAATTTGAAATGATTCGAGCTTTGTGACATGGTGCATTATCCTGCTGGAAGTAGCCATCAGAGGATGGGTACATGGTGGCCATAAAGGGATGGACATGGTCAGAAACAATACTCAGGTAGGCTGTGGCATTTAAACGATGCCCAATTGAATTGGCACTAAGGGGCCTAAAGTGTGCCAAGAAAACATCCCCCACACCATTACACCACCACCACCAGCCTGCACAGTGGTAACAAGGCATGATGGATCCATGTTCTCATTCTGTTTACGTCAAATTCTGACTCTACCATCTGAATGTCTCAACAGAAATCGAGACTCATCAGACCAGGCAACATTTTTCCAGTCTTCAGTTGTCCAATTTTGGTGAGCTCTCGCAAATTGTAGCCTCTTTTTCCTATTTGTAGTGGAGATGAGTGGTACCCGATGGGGTCTTCTGCTGTTGTAGCCCATCCGCCTCAAGGTTGTACGTGTTGGCTTCACAAATGCTTTGCTGCATACCTCGGTTGTAACGAGTGGTTATTTCAGTCAAAGTTGCTCTTCTATCAGCTTGTATCAGTCGGCCCATTCTCCTCTGACCTCTAGCATCAACAAGGCATTTTCGCCCACAGGACTGCCGCATACTGGATGTTTTTCCCTTTTCACACCATTCTTTGTAAACCCTAGAAATGGTTGTGCGTGAAAATCCCAGTAACTGAGCAGATTGTGAAATACTCAGACCGGCCCGTCTGGCACCAACAACCATGCCACGCTCAAAATTGCTTAAATCACCTTTCTTTCCCATTCTGACATGGAGTTCAGGAGATTGTCTTGACCAGGACCACACCCCTAAATGCATTGAAGCTACTTCCATGTGATTGGTTGATTAGTAGGGGTGGGAGAAAAAATCGATCCATCGATGCATCGCGATTCTCTTTCCAACGATTCTGGATCGATTCTGAGAATTCCAGAATCGATTCTGAGCTTAGTTTTAACCAGATGTGCGATGACGTTTGGTTTAGAAACACCCGTATTCTGCTTGATTCCAATTCCTCACACACATACACCACTCGAACCTTCCCTAAAATAATCTTTCATAAAGTTCGGAAAGGTTGAAGCGAATTACAAGGACATTCACAGGCTTCATTGCACACGCTGTGATAGACGCGCGCTTTCTTTGATGTTACACTTGAAGTGTGCTGTCTCGCCCGTCGGTATTTTCCTTACAAATGCTCTACGAAGTCATCATTTATGTGGTTTGGAATGCAGTGGACTTATATATTTAAAATATGAACCTCACTAACAGAAGGCTGCTTTCAATTTCAAATGCTGACGCGCGCTTTGTTTGTGAGACTGCTCGCGCATGCGGCTGTGCGATTCCGTGTAGTGGTTTAATGTACTTGTGCAAAATTAACGTAAACACAGCCAGTTATGTCTTAAGGGATTAAACGGACAGGACACACCGCATTACTTCTTTTAGTTCAAAAGAGATGCGTGCGTGAATGCAGCTTAATAGATCTCCCGCAGTCTATGATGTCATAGTAAAAAACAACAGTAAAGATAAAGAAAAATCACTCACAGTTCTTGAATGGAAGACGTTCAGATAATCTATAGGCTACTGAAAGCTCTTTTTGTTTGTTGTAAGTTATATTTTTCGATGCTCCTCTTTATTATTTGTTATATTAGTTTAAATTTCTTAACATAGAACTGTTTTAATAAAAAAAAATTAATTTGTAATTATTTTTTTAAAAAGTACTTAATTACTTATGTAAACTAATGAATTAATAAGGGGGGGGGAAAGGTAGATAAAGAATCGTTCTGGAATCGGATTGTGACTCCCAGAATCGGAATCGGATCGGATCGTGAGGTGACCAAAGATTCCCACCCCTATTGATTAGATAATTGCATTAATGAGAAATTGAACAGGTGTTCCTAATAATCCTTTAGGTGAGTGTATGTATGTATGTGTATGTATGTATGTGTATGTGTATATATATATATATATATATATATATATATAAGATACTACTTTGAACACAACTGGGGCATGTTGTCACAATATATGGGTAAGGTTTTCATGAAAAAAATTATAAATGAATAATATGTGTGTGTGGGGTAGGTTTTCAAATTTGAAAAGTAAAATCAAAGTTATGATGAACCACAAAATGATTCATAAAACAGCAATAATGTGAAAAAAATTAAACCATTCTTTTGGTTAACAAATATTGTAAATTGATACTAAATACTAATTTAATTTATATGAAATGATTAAATAACTAAATAATACATTTATTAAACTAATAAATTGTATATATGGTACCACCTGGCCATACAAAAATGTGACAATTGAATCTTACCCTATTGTATTGCAAATGTTTTATTGTGTTTATTAAAATACAAAATGTAATAATACTGGAATTATAGCATAAATTTGAATGATAAAATTTGCAAAAGTTATCCCAATTTTAAACTTTCACTGCAAGTATTAAAAAACATTGCTAGAGAGAAAGAAACATTTGTTGTTACTCATCATTTTGACTCAAAATCCCATTTTGTCCAATACAATCTACAGCTTATATCTTATATATGCATGTGTGTAGCACAGCAATGTCAGAGAGAGAAAACCTCATTGTGCCTCAGTCTTCCCGCCTCAGTGCTGTTGTAATGTCACAGCGTATAAAGTTCATCTTCTGCCAGTCTATGGCTTTCTCCCTGTGGTCTTTTTATTGACAAGCACCAGATATTTTGTGACCAAACGGGTGGCCGTCAGTGGCATTTACAGGACCCAACACAAGGCATTTCACTCGCTCCGAATTGATCTAGTGACTCAACTTTACGCAAGGGACAACCATAATTACGTGAACAAGATTTTTTATGCTTAATGTCTGTCACAAAACTACAGAGCGATCGTTGAGATTAAATGACTCAGAATGAGTCTTTATTAAATTTGTATCAGCCCTGTGAGTCAGGAGTCCATTAAGATCATGTGTGACTCAAGCTCTGAAGTCTTACTTTCCCTCAGATATTTGTGTGTGTCAAAGACATTTTTAAACTGTAGATAGCTAAATTATGCTGCCTTGTAAAATACTTGCTTTTGACCAAAATATAGAGATATATCCAGCTGCAGACCCGCAGCACCACCAGTTTCAGAACCCCAGTGCCAGAACCCCAGCGCCAGAACCGGAAGTGAGGGAGGGGCGGAATTATTTACAATGACACAAGCATGGTTATTTTTGCAAGTATTTGAAAATATTTAAAATTGTTGCACCTTATAAATAATATTTAGGGTATGTTTTTATTACACAGTGAGTCACTGCTCCTTGTATGAACTATAACTGGTATGTGACAAATAAAGAGCAAGACAGCGCTCGTGTTGTTTGAAGACGTGAGAGTGCGCGCGCGCGGCCAGGGCTCTCTCTCTCTCTCTGCTCTGTCATGCGCAGCAGTCATTCTATTCTACATCACTCACCGATCAAAATAGGCTTTGGCGGGACACAAATTTGCTTTGGCGGCCGCCAAAAAGCGGACGATCTGACGGGTTTTAGAAGATTTAATACAACCTGAAACTAAAAAACAGACCCGACCTCTATTTGATACCGGCCTTTATTTACCCAGACCTGCAGCCACACCAGGCGTGTAAAGGAGACAAGTACGGTACATTTTTATTGTTTCTTTTAAAACAATGCCGGATTTTCTCTCTCTTTTTAGATTTTTGACATTATTTTACATAAAGAAAAATGCATGCTGCACATGTTCTTGTGAAATAAAGTATATTTTATATAAAATGACCATAAGTTTCAAGTATTATTTTTCACCATCATGATCAGGAAGTAACTCTCATAATACAATGAAACGGATAACTATATAGAATTATATTACACAAAATCAATGTTTTAAAATGCTTATTGTACTATACCTTAATGTATCATTATAATACGAATAAAGTATGACGTTTCGTGTGTAAAAATGCCGTTTCGTGTCTAAGCAAATTACGCTCCAAAACGTTAGGTGGCGTTACTCGGTTTAGAACGTAAGCTCCGCCCCTCACTTCTGGTCCTGGCGCTGGTGTTAGAACGTAAGCTCCGCCCCTTACTTCCGGTTCTGGCGCTGGGGTTCTGAAACTGGTGGTGCTGCGGGTCTGCAGCTGGATACTATTGAAAATATAAGGCAGCATTCACAGATGAGACCTCCCAGAATGCAATGGCAAACGAGGTAAATATAATTTATTATTGTGGATAAAAGCATCTGATTAATTTATTCAGGACATGCAATATGCATAAATGTAAATGAATTATGCTGGTTAGAGTATTGAGCTTAGCAGCATGATAATGCCAGAGACGGTTAGAATAAACCATGAGTTTTTTTATTGGGGATGCACCGAAAGGAAAATTCTGAGTTGAAACCGAAACCAAATAATAAATGAATAATCAATTAATTAAAAGAGGAGATGAGATGATCGGTTGACATGCGCCTGATCTGTCACGCCGTATTAAAGAGCGAAGTTTATTGTTTGAATTTCATAATAAAATGGACAGAGTGAGAAATCTAAAGGTGAGACTTTGGTTCAAATTCAAAGTAACAAAGCACAAACGTTTTTGCAATTACTGGATGACAGATGCCTTACAAATATTTAGTGAAGCTTTGTTCATGCTTCAACAGAAAAACTTAAAGATTTTAGATTGAAACCAAATCATTACCGATTCAAATGAAGAAATGTCCACACAGCTGATATCTTTAACTGTTGTAGTGTATCCACGTTGTGTGGACAAGATAGAAAGAAAGAAAAATAGCAGTTTCGGCTGAAAATGTTCGCCAGCCAAAATGCTGTTGCATCCCTATTTGTTATTGTAACAGATTTACTCTTCTTCACACAAGACGCTCTGATTTTGTTGCAGTTGAACTTAATGTCTTTTGTTGTGTTGCAACTCCATTAATGGAGTTATTGCGTATGTTGTGTGCTTCAAATCAATCATATATGAAGGCTCATTTTGGTTAGGATGCCCATATTCACACTGACAGTGGCAAAGCACAAGTCATTCATTTTCAATGAGAGTTGGTGATTTGAGGTGCCATGACAGCGACCCTTTCTACTTCAGCATAGTGTAATGCAAAAGAGCAGTGATTAATAATAGCTAACCTTTTATTTCACCAGCTGGTATTTCTTCCATTAATTATCTCTCTGTTCTCTTGTTACAGATTTAAAACTTTAAGGTGAACTATGACTTGCTTGAAAGTCACTTAACATTGTGTTTTATGCGATTGAATCTCAGTATGTTTCTTGAGCAGCAAATCATCATATCAGAATGATTTCTGAAGGATCATGTGACACTGAAGACTGGAGTAATGATGCTGAAAATTCAGCTTTAATCACAGGAATAAATTACATGTTAAAATATATTCAAATAGAAAACAGTTATTTCAATTTGTAATAATATTTTTTCACAATATTACTGTTATTACTGTATTTTTGATCAAATAAATGCAGTCTGTGTGAGCATACGAGAGTTTAAAAAAAAACAATAAATATCGTATAGACCTCAAACATGAATGATAGAGTATAAATGTATAAAAATACAAGTACGTAGGGAGGCATACTCAATATGGCAGTTCATTCTTAAAAGGTTTAGGGTCAAAATCAAATTCTGTATAAATGAATGTGACTTTTACCTCCAGAACCCAACTCTTGGATAAATGATAGTGAATACAGTGCATGTGCTCTGTGTCTTGATACAGGAATATACAGTGACTTGATGATTTTTTTTTTCCCACATCAGTAGTTCATCAGTTCTCAAAGAATGCTGGGAATTCTTTTAAGTCGGATGATGAGTGAACCTTGGCAACCCACATTTAAGTATAAAACCATTCTTACAGAGCACTTACATTTCACTCTTGATATCCGACATATGAATTGGATCGCAGCTCAGCTAAATATGTCAGAACAGTTCCGAGTCCGTCAGATCTGAATTCGAATGTCAGACACATTTTCCACTTTGCCCTTTTCCGTCCTCTTATGACCTGCCTAGATGTTTGCACTCCGCTCTACATTAATGGTCCTGGTACAAGTGATTCAGCACTTTAAAGGCTCTTAGATTGCACGCAGCACATTTTGGCGTGCCCATTGTTTACCGGGCATGCAGTTGTGTGGGTTAAGGATAGGGAAGAGAATGAAAAAGGGAATTTAGACCTTTTTTTCCCCTTTCTTTTAAGGCTCTTTGGGTCAAAGTGGTAGTTATGTTTTGTGAATCAGAGCAGGCAGTCTCGGGCCAAGTGAAAATAGCATGTCAAAGGAGATGATGTGACACCTAATGATGGATAGAGCTTTCTCTTTTTCTCTCTCTGCTGCCCCCCGACTGTGCCGCCATATTCTCGTTGGCTGCAACATGTTGGAAAAGGAAGATGAAATAAAATCGAAAAACCCATTTCGCCTCTGGTTCGTGTTTGCCAGCAGCATATTCCAAGTTTCTGCATGATCCCTGCAGTTTGGAATTAGTGGAGAATATTGTCTGTGCCAGGCAGAATCAGTGAACAGGTGGAGTTATTGAAATTTTTGATTCTGATTGAATTTGTATGTACACTGATATTCTCCGAAATGCCTTGGACTGTGAGGAGCTTCTTGCACTGAAATAGGACCACAGAGGTTATAATTCAGACGAGGCACATGAGCTGCGGGTTGTTTTATTGTCTGGTTGTTTATAAATCACTATGGGCATAAGGGAAGAATAGATCTGGCATATGAGCTGATGTAACAGCATTATAGCTGAATGATATGATTCAACTGGCATATATCCATTTTTTCACAATAGCTTAAATGTAAAATTGTAGATATAGGGCTTTTGAACTTACTATGTCCCATAATAGATGGTCCAAACGGTGTGCGGCACATCATTCACTAGAGGCGGGTAGAGCTACGAGGTTTGACTGACAGTTAGAGGATCCAATGGTGTTACGAGGTTTAGTCACCAGCTCTTTTTTATACTTTTCTTTAGTTAAAGTCCCCCTGCTGTAGTCAATAATTGTATCCCACCAAAATTACTTATTTCAAAGTTTTTTCCTGTGAAAAAAAAGTATTCATGCTTGAATGTAACTCTACACCCTAACTTCATTTAGTATAAGCGGACCCATGAATATGCAAATTAGCCCCGCCTCCACTGGTTTAATTCAGCCAAATATGTTTGAACCAGAAACTGATTCAGAAGAAGAAGTTTACAAGTCTATGTATCAGAATGGTAATGTGTTTTATGTATCGCTTTCTACAACGTTGGACACACAACGGAAATTAATATGATTAGCCTTTGGCTTGACTATGTTTTCAAACAGCTAATAATGTGTTGCATATGCTACACAAACCATATTCCCATTCGTCATCTCAGAGTCAGACAGCTGCCCTCTAAAAATGAACATCTCAGAATCTCTGAACATCTCAGAATGTCAGTGGAGAAAGGCATATAGTTCATCATAACAAATATACATCACATGTACCCGATTTTTCATATCAACAGAAAAATATACCAGGATAACCTGGCTTATCTTGAGACCCCCCTGTTTCACAGCATACTTAATAATATGCTAAAGCCTGCCCTGCACTTTAATGGGATTGGTTACAACATATTTGTGACGTAGAGAACAGGGGTGATTTCAAACCGCATTTTTGAGACTGTCTTTGGTTCACTGCAGTTTTAAGGAGAAAATAATCAGCAATGGTGTTGAGGAATGAATTTGCACATGGTTTGTCTAAAAGCATATTAAAAACACCACATAGACATATAAACAACATTAAAAACTTGAACTTTTCACCACAGGGGGGACTTTAAATATTTGCAAAACCCACAGAAAGACGTGATGGCTGACCAATAGTAATGATTTGCAAGGTTTCTGCACGACAGCGACGATATGAAACTGATTTGTGCTGTTTATTTATAGGCAAGTGTACTTGTGTTTTTCACCAGGTGGCTGATAGTAAAAAGTAATATCCATGCTCTAGCAAACTCCCAGAAAACCCTAGCATCATGCCGGTGAGTTTTGCACAGGCAAGCATCACTCTCATTTTCTTCAGAAAATTTACAATTCTAGTTGTATCTGTGCGTGGGAGTAAATATTTTGTCTTTCTTCATATGTAATCTACTGAGTTAAGGTGCGGTCACATTTACCATTGCTCAGAGAAATTTGTGTGGCCGAAATCCAGTCATGAAAATCAGGAATTTAGATCATGTTAACATTTTTCAGGTGAATTTGCCATGGTGACCAACAAATAGCTGCTTGGTTTGAAAGTGACTTTTGTGTGAGCAGTGCTTCATTCATCACTATCCTATTGACAATGGACAATAAACCTGTTTTTGCAAAAGGAATTTCAGCGATACTGACTGCAGGTGACTGCACCTTTAGGCTTGAGAATTGGGATTGGGCTCTTTTCACTTGGATCAGGAAGCAGCACTATAGCAACCACATAGCAACTTGCTAAAAAGGACTCAAACTTATCATCATCTTCATAACAATACCCTAGCAACCATCCATAACATCATAGTGACCACATAGCCTAACCTTACCCATAACCTATCCCTACAATCAGAGGGAAATGATAGGCGAATAACACTGATGTAGAATCACCTACAACATGTAAGAAACCATTTAAAATCATCATCAACTGCATAGCAACACCCTAGCAACCATCCATAACATCACAGCGACCACATAGCCTAACCTTACCCATAACCTATCCCTACAATCAGAGGGAAATGATAGGCGAATAACACTGATGTAGAATCACCTAACCCTGGTTGTAAGCCTAAACTAGACATAAACCTGTCCCCTCAAATCTGATTGGTTGATTACAATGTTGTCCTAAGATGGTATCAAAGACAAAAATGTTGATCCAGGAACATGTTTCACTTGGTGGAATCAGGTTTTGCCAAACACCTTAGCAACTCCACAGAAACAACCAAGAACACCCCCCTACCATTTAGCAAATCAAACACCTTAGCATCCGCATAGCAACACCTTGGTAACCACACAGAACACATCCAAGCATTGTGGTAGCGAGTTTGTGCACTCACATTTTTTACAGTAAATTAATTAAATCTTTATTTTTTATTTTTTACATTTTGTAAATATGCAGGAAGGCTTTTGTGTTTGGGTCTGATGGGAGCAGATGCAGCAGTTCTGGTTAATGGAGTGTAGAGCAGCTTTTTAATGTCTCAATGTCAACTTCCTTATACTAGTAAGTAAGCACAAGAGTGATTAACATTTTATTACTGCCCTGTTGCTGACCCGGCACCCTCTTTCTGTCTAAATCGCACTTTAATTCACTCAAGTATTTTTTCTTTTCGTCTCTCTCTCTTCTAGGCTCTGGTACACCCCCCCCCCCCCCCCCCCCCCCCCCCCACACACACACACACACACTCTCTCTCTCTCTCTCTCTCTCTCTCTCTCTCGTTCTTGCAGCATTCCTACATGTCAGTCAGATAACGTGTTCTTGAACAGCACGTTTAACCCAGCAGGAGCAGATGTCTGCTGCATGCCCTATCCTGCCGGTCCCGACTGAGTCACTCGCCCACCTCCCTCCAGCTCTCTCTGTTTCCCAAGAATAATCACTCCTTTCATGATCCGCTGTGAATGAGGAGTCTTAGGAAGGTGAGAGACAGACTAGAGAAATAAACAGGAGGAGATCAACAGATATATTAGCACGCGGTATGCATAAGGCTGTTCTAGTCAAGGAGTTGTAATATACCTGGAAAGAGCGATCCGTTAGCATTCCCATTCATCTGGATGGCAGGTACCCGGTAGCCCTAGGAAGTACATGATCTGAGTGCTCCCAGCTTTGCTTGAACCCATAAAATGCCATGTGACTGATCTCTCTATATTAGAGCTGCTCATGATATAACAGCGAGTCTATTTCATACTGTCGGCACTGTTGTGGGATTGCCGTCTTACGCTGATTTGCCCTGTTTAGTAAATCTGGCCCTATATATGAAAAAATTGCACTGTGGTTGGTCGCATTATATAAAGGTCTGACTGTATGGGCCCTATTGTAATGATCTAATGTCTAACGCGCACGGCGCAAGTGCACTTAGGGCGTATTTGAATTCACTTTTGCTAGTTTAATGACGGAAAAAATGGTCGGCGCTCCCGGCACATGGTCTAAAAGGGTTGTCCCCAGGGCTTAAATTGGGATTTATTATGTGGGGGTGCTCTCCCTAGGGGGGTCCTGGGGCATGCCCCCCCGGGAATTTTTTTTTTGAAAAATAAACCATTAAATAGCACTTTCTGGAGAGTTTTGTGCAAAGAAATGGAGAAATTGAGTATTACATGATATGTGAAAAACTGCAAGGTTAAGAGCATTTACTTTGCAACAGGTATTAGGACATTTAGCATTTACATTACTGTTAATCAGTCATCACTTGATTACACGTTGTATTACCTTGTTATGATATAGTGACCCATACAATGTGCCAAACATAATGTGCCACATGGAGAGACAGTGCAGCATATGACAGTAGCAACCCATCTCCCATTCTCTCTCTTTACTACGACAACACACACACACACACACACACACACATAAAAAGGCAAAGTTTTGATTTCTGGCTCCAGTGGTTGCCTCATTACACAACCCACGTAAAGTTGATAATTCCGCGAATAACTGCAATTGCAGATTTCGAACAGAGATGGCGAAAACTGCGGACTGCAGCTTTAAGATATAAAAATGATGATAACACTGGTTAGTTTTACAATCAACATTTGAATTTATTTGTGTTTTACCTTTGTAATTTAATTTTGATTTTACATTTAATTTCATACACATTCTTAAAACAGTACAAAGAACACACATCTATAACTCATCTATAACTTCATTACTTCCCACAATGGCTGGTATGCAAACACCTCAGTATTAGTACAGTATTCAGTATTCTGAACATATTGAACACACTTTTAAAAATACCGCAATAATACCGAACACTGTGATAATTTTGGTCATTTTCATACTGTCCCATCTCTACTGCCAACATGTTACAGAGCTAGTCATGCTAAAAATGTCTGGAATATCACCCCACCTTTTGAAGAAGTAAGTCAGTTTCCTCTTCTTGGGTGGATATGCTCCACTCATTTCAATTTATCTCTGAAAGTTGGAGAATAAATGGTTGATTTAATTTTCATTAACCACAGAGCTTGGTAGCTAAAAGTGACTTAGGTCTAGCAAGTCTTATATTTCTGTAATTCACACAGATCAAATACAGATATGCTGACTGAATAGATTGCTAGTTTATTTTAAGTAGCCAGCTAACGTTAAATGAGCAGTTCTCTTGGCAGTTTGCTGATAATCCGGTATCTGAAGTAAAATGCTCGAAACATCTCCTGAGAAAAATCACATGGTCAACCTAGTCCTGGTTATTTAATTTTGATTTAGTCTTATTTTCCTTACCTTGTCATTCAAGGCCAGGGCACTTTTTTTGACATTTCTGGAACATCCACATCCCGCGCAACCACGGTCTCCCAGGAACATTCACTATTGCTGCGTACATTTATCCGTGTCAGATGCGCATGCGCGAGCGGTGCGCGATCATGGTAGACTGACAACGAGATTAAGCAGCTGAACAAAAATACGGCCGTGTTCCGATTGTTCTCATCTCAGCTCCGCCGAGACAAAATAGACATGCCATTTCAAAAATCTTTCATTTATTGTCAGAAATATGTTTTCAAAAGCATCACTTTCATCAAATTGTATGTGACATAATTTCCAGTAGGCAACTGACTGCAAACGAGCAGGCTTATGTGCCGGGGCTGAGCCCCGGAGAGCCCCGGCCCAATTTAACCACTGGTTGTCCCTATTCTCTTAATGAATAATGGGTGTGTTTTGGGCGTAACGTGCAATAAACCAACCAGAGTCTCTTCTCCCATTCCCTTTAAAAGCCAGTTGTGCTAGCTAGCGCCATGGTGGATTCGCTATTTACATGAAAAACTGAATGCTTCTTTAGCAAGCAAGGTTAAAGCGCGCGAGCAGACCATCTACGGGACAGAGTGTACGGGTGTTGTGGACCCGCCTATAGGCGCACATTACTAACGCGCTCTTTAAATAACAAAAACAATTAATGTGCCATTGACTTTAGGCCAGGTTTCAGTTGGTCAATGGCGCAGTCTATTTCAGTTGCCTCAAAATAGTAACGCTCCAACAATGCATCCGAACACACCTCGTTTTCACACCAGATGGGCCCAAATGCATTTGCTTTTTAACCAACGTGGCGCAGGACGTAAAAATCATAACTGCGTCAGGCTGAAACTAGCAAAACACTTGCATCGCGCCTGGTGCTGCATTGCGCCGGGTGTATGATAGGGCCCTATAAGTGGTGGATTCTTGGTGAGAATAAGGTTGCAAAGTGAATGTGACGGCTGATAAATGTCTGGCTGTGGTAGACTAGTGGAAATCCTAAGGTTTGTGTTTAATGCTCCACTGGTCATTGTGTGCACAGCCCTTTAAAGCTCTCCTAGCCAAAGAAGCAAACTGAATTGGTTCTTCAAGTGCTCGACATTGCTATTCATCTTGGCTTTCGTTTGATCAAGAGTCCTCAGGTTACCCGGGGCAGTAGAACAATAGTGGCGTGAAGAAGCCCCCGATGCCCCCGCTGGACAGAGAGCCATTGTCTGCCGTTGATGTGTGGTGTTCTTTGGAGCGTCGGACAGGATGGTGGAGTGGAAGGAGATCTATTGGCGCTGGATCTCCACGGCCCCTCTCGCCTCCGGCCCCCTCTGTTTGTTTGAGAAAAGAGCCTGTGTTCGCCACACTCAACGGCCGTATTCTTCATGTCGGCTGGCATGCGTGGAGAGCCTCGCTGTAACATGAGAGCTTTGCAGGACGTGCAAAACCAGGGGGGTTGTGAAGAGGGTCTTGAATCAGATTCATTATTCCTTCAAACACAAATAGAAGCTCTTTGTCATGATGAGAAAACATCAGATTGGATTGCAATGGCGAAATTTGCCAATTATGCTGTAAACTACACCAGTGCATTGTTGTTGTTAGCTTTGCTAGTATTTTTTGGTTTTGTTTAGCAGATGTCGGTCACTTTCTGCTGTGAATGTGTCTGTGTTTGAGCTAAGCGTATGTCGAGGCATTGCAGGATGGTACAGGATTACTGAATGCATGCTAGCCTGCTATAAAGAGAGGTAGTTTAGAGCCGTGCTGTTCGGGAAGCGGGTAACCATGGTGATATTTACTTCAGCTCTATGCTTGGCTGCGGCGCGCTCAGATAAGGTCCTTTTGGAATTGTTTCTGACCAATCTGGCTCCTGCCAGGGCAAGACACGTCCCCCGTACCTCATTTGTGTACCTGTACGGGAAAATCATAGTGATTACATTTTTCAAATGGCCGGGGAGTGATTGACCCGTTATAAGTGCCATGCAGTCGGGCTACCTACTCATGCATTAAAAATGACATTTAAGAGATTACATTGTAGAAGTTGAAGTTGAAGTCTTTATAATGTGCAGCAGTGAATACATTTATTGGAGGAAACTCTTGAGTGATGCGACACCATTAGCCTGATGAGAAATGATTTGTGCAGAGTTGGTTTTCATCTGAGAGCATCTTTGCTTGCATGTCATTTCACTAAGAATGTATTGACCCTTCGGTAAACTCCGCCCACTTGGTTTCTGTTGCCAACTCAGACAAGCTTTATATAAATTCCCATAGGAATGAATTGTTGATTTATAAATATAAATATGTATTTCACCTGTAATGAATTCAACATTACACATTTTCTATTTTATATTATTATAAAACATTGTTTTTATTGATTTTCCAAAGAAAAACATACATATAAATGGGATAAAAAAAAAGATTGATATGTCTTTACTGTAAGGTAGGCTTTGTAGCTGTTTTTTACAGTTTGATTTTATTTTAATTATTTTATTTAGGAAATTATTCTTTTGTTGGCTGAAAAAAATAGTGGCAAAGCTTTCTTCCGTTTTTCTTGAAATTAAGCAGTAGTGTGATTAAAACAGCAGAGACTAGAATCATAGAGTCACAGAAATGAGAAAGGCCTAATTTGAAAGTAACTGCAAATGATAACATTACTGTAATATTTCTACAACCCACAAGAGCATTAGCACATTTATTTATATAGATTAAACATTTGAAGGAATAACCTGTGAATATATTGTTTGATTTTAAAAAGAAAAACATACATATAAATGGGATTTTGAAATAAATATTGCTATGTCCTGCCTGTAAGATACCCCTTATAAGAGTTTTGAATAGTTTTTTTTTTAAAGATTTATTTTATTTTATTTGTTAAATTAGGTTCTGTATTTCTAAATGTATTTATACATATATAAAAACTGTATTTATTTGTACTATTTGGGTATTCTGTTGGTTGTCAGTGAATAGCATGGGTTTTGCACTGATATAGCATGAATAGAACTGTTTTGTGAGTTCATTGTTTGTCTTGCATCATATGCATGTTGTGTGCTTACTGTGTCTTTCAGTCCCCATGGAGTAGAAAAGACAATCTTCCCTGTAACTAGATTCTTGCAACAGAAAAATCCCAGGCCGCCACTGACTACAAACGCTAAACTTCTTTGTGCTGAAGAGCATGAGTGCATTTATTTATTTATTCATTTATTTTTGGCTGCTTGGTTTTGCACAGGACACACACACACACACTATCCCAGGCTGTTTTCTGTTGAGTCAGGGAAGCCATCTGCCACACAGCGATAATGGCCCGCCAGGGACGCGGGGCCTGGTATAACCAGAGATGAATTAAAACGCCGAGAAGAGAATAGAGAATGCCCGGCTACGCTCAAGTCCTACCACGTTTTACAGTGTCTGTCATCACCCACCCCCACTGATGTCAGCAGATGCCCGTATAAAGTCTGAAATGTGCATTTTATGCGTTGCTCACCGGGACTGCGGGAAAATTTGATATGCAATATTGTGTTTTGATACAATCGTGCTTCTAAAAAGCCGAGCAGGAGAGGAAGATTTAACATTTCGTGACAGCCGGTCGTAGGAAATGCATAGGATTATTACAGAAGAAAATACCACGTCATAAATGATGCATTTTTACGAGGATTAGAAAACACTCGGGAGATGGAAAAGGGCGAGAGGCGGCAAAGAATTATTAGGCTTTATATGTGTCCACCAGCGTGTTGTGATCATGAAACATTGTAACTATTGGTCAACATAACGCATAAATCAATCCCGAGTCTGACCCATAAAGACATGCAAGACAATAACAGCATTGTTTAGTGTCAGGCCTTTTATATCTTCCATCTTCCTTTATTTTCTAGTTTGTCAGATTTTGTGAACTAGGACAAAGTTGAGATAGGTGGGTTACAACAGTCTGGAGGGACAGAGAATCTAATATGTTCTTTTTTCCTGGATCTCTCCATTGGGATTTTTTGCAGTGTTTTGGAGGAAAGGAGACTTTGTTTGTGTTATTGCTTACATCTTTACAAGTTGACAACACTAATTAGGTTCAAATTTGTAAGATAAGGATGTAGTTTTGCCATATCATGCTTTCAGGATGAGAAGAAATTAACTTTGGCACTATATGCCTTTTTTGCGTGTGCTCAACAACTTACAGCCTTTTATTTCATTTTATTATTTTAATTTAAAAAATAATATATAGTAATTAATTACATTTAACTTATTATTTTTTATTAACTTCAGCAGAGGAAACTGGTCGATTAGGTGCTGTATTTAGTTAGTTAGTAATTAATCGTTGTTATATTTTCTCTCACAACCATAATATCACAATCATGCATCTTGAATCGTAGTGAGTGTAACGCGCAGCTTCAGGAAGAAGAAGGATAGCTCACAACTGAAGATATTACTTGCGGAGGCCAGACAGACTCACGGAGGCGATATGCATCTCACAACTCGTGCTTTATTCCACATCGAACTCGAGTCATGCAGCATAACTATCTGTCGCCCGTCCTCCCGTCCACATCGTTACTTAACAAGCAAAGTAAAATAATATAAAAGTCGGCATCAAACAGAAATTACACACATGGATACAATACCAATAATGTCGACTCTTCATCAGGAGCGCGCAGCTCTTAAAGGGGCCACACCCTACGTCACTGATTCTTAAAGACCCACTCCGATGAAAATAATGTTTTTCTAGGTGTTAACATGTTCTTGTGGCATTTTTCTGATGTTAGAGGATATATCTTGAGAAAAATAAGCTCAAAGTTGTATTTCTGAGTATTTCTACATTCAAATGGCTGTGAATCAGTAGCAGACGCTAAAATGCCGGCTTAAATAGACTGGACTGGAGTTGTGACGTAGTAACTCCACTGGGCGTCTCCACACGCGACGTCTTGGAGTGAAATAATGATCGGTGATCGGTGATAACTTTGATTAACTTCGGATAATAATAATTAACGTGTATATAATACTGTTGCCCCACCGGTATTGGGGGTGTAAGCTAGCGGGAGAGACAGAGCTCTCAGCAACGGGCGGGGGGAGGGTCGTCTCCGTGCCAACGACTCCGCCCACAACGCAGAGGCGAATTGTTAATGAGCTACTGCCGCTCTGCTGAAGCGAAGTCCCAGAAAACGGCACAGGTTTTGTGATTTTGGCTAAAAATGGCATAATCATAATTTAAAGACCACTGGGAATGTTTAAAAATAGCTCAAAATATGATCGGAGTGGGACTTTAAAGGGGTCACACCCTATTTCCACTCGTTACAGTAGGCTACGACGCAATTTAGTATAGAAGAATAAAACGTCATCAGCATGCGCTAGTGTTAAACAAATAGAGCACGATTAATCACAATTTGGCCTTTATGTGCGCCAGAAAAAAGAGGACGAAGTGAAAGAGGAGAAATGAACGCGGTCATGGCTAGGGAAATGAGGCCAATTTTGCAAATGGAGCTTGAGTTTAAGTTTTAGCGCCATGCTGCGTTGATCAATACGCCATTTCATGTTGAATTTTTATTGGCTAGTCAGTAGCATAGGTCGTAGCAGCACATTGAGGTGATCATGCTAAATTTGTGAAAATTATCGACGGCTGTCTTTGGTCGCGTGACAACGGCCATCTTTGAGCCTCTCTCACTGTACGACATAGGACCAGCGTTTAGGAGCCATGACCACAGAAAGCACCACCATTGGTCATCTATAGTCTGGGACAGCCCAAAATCATACCATGTGTACCGTAAGACGAATGCACACTTTCTCTCGGTTTACGGACAGAAAGCTTCAGCACTTACCATCTGGAGGTCGGCCCTTTGCATCTGCACTCACCAGTCATGATGAGAAGTTTCGTTTGTTGATGATGTCAACGTGTAGTGTAACCCCACAACAAATTGGCTTTGGGCCGAGGTGACGGAGATGCATGATGGGTAAATTGATGAAGTAAAGCGCAGGTCAGGGAGGATAATGGAACAGAGGAGAACTCGCAGGCCGGAGCAGAGGGTTGATGACGAGGTCTTTTCCATTAACTCAGGGGTGCGGAGCAGGGTGAGGTTAACTCGTCTCTCTGGAAGCCTCCTCGTTCACTCGTTCCTCGTACTTCTGCCTGGATCACACCGCTGCCCCGTCACCCCGCCTGCCTGTTTGACACCGACTCTCAACTCAATAAAAGTTGAGCAAAGAAAAGCGAGTGAAGCAAAGTCTCCAAACTTCCTATGCTATTAATCTTAATCTTTTTTTTTTTTTCTTGTTTATTTTACCGGCTTGTTTGATTGAACCTGCAAAAAAATCCTCTTCCCACTCCATAGAATGTCATCAACAATCGTTCAATCTTAGTTAGCTGGCACTTTCTATGAACTCAGTACATTTGGCTGCCTTAAATGCTTTTTATTGCAGTGCAATTTGTGCTTTTTCATTGTTTACTGTATATAATATGTTTAATAAAGTATTAACACTGTTATCCAAGCATTAAAGGTGAAGATTCTTGGATAATTTTATGAGTGAGAGCTTAATTTGGAATAAATGTGCAACCCTGTCATTTTATTGGACCTTTTTCTATGTACTCAACAATGTATTTTATTTTATTTTATTTTATTTAATAATAAATAAATACATTATATATATTTTTTCCTTTTTCTTTTTTTTTAATTGTCTAAGGATAATTCTGAATTGCTAGACAATAAAAAAAGTTTTTTAAACTGTATTCAGACCCAAATGTTGTCAACGGTCGCAAAAAATAACAAGTCATACACTATGAAATAAATGTAAAATAAAAATTTTCGTAATAATTAATTAAACCTCCTGAGGTTGATCCAAATATAAAAACAGTCTTCGGATTACTGTGTTTGATAAAGCCATTTATTCTTTAAATGTTTTTTTGTTTGTTTTGGGAGGGTTAAAATCTCCTTTTATGGTACACTGTAAATGGAGGAATTTTAATGAAGGCATTTAGTAACTGTCTCCTCGACACTTCTAGTTTTCTTGTGCTAAATAATTAATTACCAATCCTAGTCTGACATGAGTACTTCTAAGAACTTGGGAAATACTGATTATAAGAGCCAGACTCCTTCACAATGTGTAATTAGAGCCTCATAATTTCAGCCATGCAGAAAACGCAGGAGGAAACGTGAAAACCAAACGCTACAGCGGAAACCTGACATAAACACACACAACTGTCATTTACATATTTTAATTACAGTTATTCAAATTTATATTAGGGTAGAATATTACTTATTTTTCGTGAATAGAACGTAATCAGAATCTATAAATGGCATAAAGTGAGATTTGAATCTCTGAAAGCAAAATGAGTTTTATAGGGACCCACTTAATCCAGGGTTTATGGACCCGTTTTGAAGCTACAGTGATTGGCTCTGCTGGATTATTATATTTTTTTTTATTTATGTAGTCATTTCTCTTTGTTTAGTTGTGTTGTTTAAAGGGATACTCCACCGTTTTTCATATTAAACTATATTATTTTCTTATCTAAGACGAGTTGATACATACCTCTCTCGTCTCAGTTCGTGCACTGAATCGCTCTGTCGGGCGGAGAACTTTGAGAGCAGTTAGCTTAGCCCCATTCATTGTATATGGGCCAAACAGAGATGAAGTTAGAAGCGACCAAACACATCCACGTCTTCTCTATTTAAATATAGTTACACGAGTAGTTACACGACCAAGTATGGTGACACTAAATAAAATGTGGCGCTTTTTATAAGCGGGTAAAATGGATAACTATAATGTATGGCGGAATAGCACTTATTGGGAGCACTTCGACACGGCGCTGTAATATCTTCACTCGTGAAAAGTCCTCTTCACTTCACTAAGCTAACTGCTCTCAAAGTTCTCCGCCCGACAGAGCGATTCAGTGCACGCACTGAGACGAGAGAGGTATGTATCAACTCGTCTTAGATAAGAGAATAACATAGTTTAATATGAAAAAACAGCGGAGTATCCCTTTAACGTGGTTTCACACTGAAGACTTTTTTTTTTTTATTCACACATTCATTCATTGTGTGCGCACCAATTGAAAAGTACCACTAAACAACACTTTACTAGCATTATACTGTGTTGATAAAAGCTGTTTTGTGTCATGAAGTCTGATCTTCATCATATGTATTCTCTCTTTGCAGGCGGCAGGTCTTTCTCCCGGTGAGACGCAGACTCCGAGTCTCCTGTTGGCTCCTGGAGTGAGATGGGGCCAGACCCCCATCAACCAGTCCACCCCGTGGGAGACCGACGAGCCCCCCACCAAGCAGCACAGAGACAGTGACACCACAGGTGTGTGTACCTCTGTGCTCTTCTGTTCCTACTGATGACAGCAACACTTAGGAAACAGTTTGTTTGCTTTGGATGAGTTGCTTATGTTGTGGTGTTCCTCGTTTGAAAGTCATTTAGGATAAAACTGCTGTTTAGTAAATAAATGAAAGGTTAAAAATGACAGTTTGTTTGCTTGTTTGTTTATTTTAAAATTTGGTTAATGGCCAAAATCTCACGACAAACAAACAAACAAAAAAAACAAACAAAAAAACATCATTTTTTATTTTATCTTTTCCATGCTTAATTTGAAAAATAAATAAAATCTACACAGCCGTGTGTGTGTGTATATATATATATAGTTTATATGGCTGTGTAGATTTTTTTTGTTGAAAAAAATACACACACACACTACAGTTTAAAAGCTTCGGTCAGTATGATTTTTAGTCTCTTATGCTCACCAAGGCTGCATTTATTTACCAAAAAAAAATTGATTATATTGCGAAAAATAACTAAAAAGTTGAAATAACTTCTATTTGAATATATTTTAAAATGTCATTTATTTCTGTGACAGTACAGCTAAGATTTTAGCAGCCATTACCCACGTCTTCAGATCCAAATCATTATTATTATTATTTATATTTATCATAATTATTGTCAATATTGAAAACAGTCGTGCTGCCTTTTTTTGTGGAAACTGTACATTTTCAGGATTCTATATATAGAATTTTCTATATTTATATTGTGTATTTTATACATTTACTTATGAACCAAAACAACTTGCAAATTAGGTACATCACAATCATGTTTCTCTTTGTTAATTGCTTGTGGAAGAGGTGTGTCTTCAGATGGAACACGGCTGGAATGCGCTCTTGACCAATCAGCATCCAGAACTGCTCTCAGTTTCATTAAATTACCATATGGACATGCACCTAGATATGAGGTGTTCAAATGAGCTCACATGGGCTCATGCGTCTTGAGATTCTTTGTAGCTTGGGGAAATACTCAAGAGCATCAAACACAGAAAATTGAGCCGATAATGAAGGGTCGACCAAAGTAATGCACGTTACGCGGACATTTCTTCGCCTCAAATCTGAATTAAGGTGGTAATGAAGACAGACTGTTGACCTGACTACCCTTTCCTGAGTGATTATACGTGGGAGATTGGACATCACTGTTGAGGAGGGCAGTTGTGTGTGTTTTCTGAAACCCCCTGGGGGCCTCCACAGGGCCCCCCGCTGTGTCGTTTAAGTAGGAACCGAAGTCTCACAGAGGGAGGGAGTGTTAGCATTGTGTTGAGCTCTACAGGGTCCCGCTTCCGGCACCTTCCCGAAACACAAAGTGAGATGTCACTCAACTTCTTCCCATTCGACAGCGCTCGGTGTAATATGACATATCTGGAGCCGAGATCTGCGTCCCATTAGCTCAGAGACAAAAAAAGCATCCGCAAATCTCGTAACGACTCTGCAGACATTCATTAATCATGACGGTGAGCGAGTCGTTTCGGAAAAAAAAAACTTTTCCCAAAAGTTTCACAAAGATTTGGCTTTTGCATGACGTCGATTTGCAGTTTAATTTAAATCCATCAAAAGAGACCCTTGTAAGAATTAGTGGTTGATTTAACTTTGGAAAAAAAACGAGATCTAGACTCTTCTGCGAGGACAAAAGCACTCTTATGAAACAACTATTTTATCCCCATGAACATTGTAATTATATGAGCAATCAACACTAGGATCCATACTGCTAATTTCATTAGCTTTTCAGCGCCGAAGCTAGGGCTATAATTGAGTTTCATTCTTATTTCTTTAATAATCTAATGATAGATTTTTCATCAAAAGACTTGATTGCAGTGCACAAATCTGCAGAAAATGCTTAAATGGTCTGGGAATTACTTTTTTGGTTAATAGCACTTTTGTGTCTAATAGACTAGGAAATATTGGACTTTCTTTTGTTAGCGTGTCCACGGTGGTTGAAATTGAGCGCAGCTATCCTTTAGTTTGTTCTGAATTATGCACGCACCTCATTTCAGGCTGCAGCGAATCTATTCCCGCTAGTATATTCCTGTCTCTTCAGACTATAGTGCGGGGAAGGCCAACGTCATGATTAATGTTTTTTAATCTTTTCCCCGCCTGGTGTATTTTGTGTTATGGACCATCATTGTTGAGGAGCTATTTTTGCAGCCGAGGAGGAAGTGTGCTCGTCCACACAGAGCACATATTCATGAGATAAATCTGCCATGTGGCATTGTGAGTAAGCTGTCTGGTAAACAGTAGATATATGGTTTCGATCCCGTGACCTCATGCCTAAAATACTCAAATTGAAGACTTAAAGGGGTAGTTCACCTAAAAATCGTTTACTCGCCCATTCCAAACACATTTGACTTTCTTTCTTCGGTGGAACACAAAAGAAGATATGTTGAAACATTTCTGTGTCTTTTGTTCATGCGATCCAGTTTTGTTTGGACCCCAATGTTCTTCAAAATATCTTCTGATTTGCACAAGAAAGTCATACGTGTTTGGAATGACTTGAGGGTGAGTAAATGATGGGTGAGACAAGATTTACATTTTTTCAAGAACTGTCCCTTTAAGACCAAGTTAAAGGGATAATTCACCCAAAAATTCTATCATTATTACTCACCTTGTCGTTCCAAACCTATAAGACTTTCGTTCATCTTCGGAACACAAATGAAGATCTTTTTGATCTTTTTTTCTGTCCCTCCATTGACAGCTACGCAACTACCACTTTGACGCTTCAAAAAGTTCATTTAAAAGTTCATAAAGAGATCGTAAAAACTAATCCATATGAATTGAGTGGTTTAGTCCAAATTTTCTGACAAGATTTGATCGCTTTATGTGATGAACAGATTTAATTTAGTCTTTTATTTACATATAAACATTGGTGAACTATCCCGTTAATATGTGATGTATTACTCCGATAACTTTTTTCAGCATGAGATATGATTGGGATTATAATGAATCATATTAGAAGTAGTGCTTGATAATCAATAAAAGGGACAGTGAGCCACAATACAAGTTTTCATGATCTTTAAACAATTTTAGGTAAATTCACTGACAAACATTAGTGTAGGTTTTACTTTTAAAAAATGCACGCAGAAATTAATAAAATTCACAAATAAATACAAAGAAACAGCAAGGAACATTTTAATATTGAGGTAGAAAGACTGATGAAGACTGATAAGATAAAAAATGATTTCAGTGTACACCAATGTCAAACCCATGAAACTTCTAGTCCAGTGTTACACACTATGTTCACGCTACACATGAACATTGCAAATCCATTGATTTATATGCGTCTGGTGCGGCAAAGGAAAAACACGAGGGTTTGTGAAAATTGTGTCTTTTGATACACTGACGTAAACATCCATCAACCAATGTCCAGTTTTTTCATAAATCCAATTCTCTGTATTCCCACTTGATTTTCCCACTCTCTCAAAACGGATTTTACACCTTCCTTTAAATCAAACGCCCCATCAGAGGTTTCTCTAGTGTGTAAGCACCCGTGGGATCTGCTATCATAACTCTGTCTGTCTCTGAAATTATAGTGATAGTGTGGAGATGAATATAAACAGTAAGAGCAAGTAAGTTTTTGTTTCTTGCGTACACTCATCTGTCGTAACCTTGCTGCATTACTGCATTGATGAATGTCTCTGATTTGACCCTCAAAAGATGAATAATGCATAAAGAAATAAATATTTACCAATGAATTCCCTTTCACAGTGGAAAATGGAGTTGTTATGAGTAAATCCCACACCCAGAACCAAACACTAGTTCTGGTTTCACTGAAACATCTAGCAAAGCTGAATTTTCAGCATCATTACTCCATTACTCCATCAGAAATCCTTCAGAAATCCTTCTAATATGCTGATTTGCTGCTCAAGAAACATTTACTATTATTATCAATGTTGAAAACAGCTGGGCTGCTTAATATTTTTGTAGATTCTTTAATAAATGGACCATTCAAAAGGCCATGCAGGCTATTGAATAATGTAAACAACAGCCAAATATCTCTCGCAATCCCAAGCCTACGCCCCACCCCCTCATTGAATATCACTTGAATTTCACTTGAAAATTTGTCTCATTACCGAGGTAATATGAAGAGCAATTCACATAGACGTTAAATTAATCTCCTCGAGATAACATCCAAAAGTTTCTTCTATTATTTTTTTTTTTTTTTAGCTGTGTTGGAAAATTAGCTATAGGGATAGAAGCAGACTTGCCCGATGCACAAAGATGACGGTTCATTTGTCACCTTTTGATTCCATATTTAAAAAAAAAAGAGTTGCACATGGTTTTCCACCAAATAAAGTGTGTCCACCAAATGTGATGTTGGTTGTCCTTGACTTGGTTCTTCTGTTCTTGTTCCGCAGGGCCCCCATGGGTGCCTCCAGTGGTGTCGGTCAGACAGGCCAGCATGATGGGTCATTCGTACGGGATGCCACAGCCGCCCGTCTACAGCCAAGGAGTGTCCGTCCAGTCTCCCATCATCGGCGTGACCCCATCCATCCAATCGCCCATCCCCCCACACCATCCGCTCATGACCGCACACTTCCAACTTCCTCCCCTCTCTTCCCAACCGCCAGGCAGCCTGGTCCTGAACATACAGAACCAGTCCCCCTACGCCACCAGCCAGCCGCCAATCACCCCGTCGCCCCTGACGACGGCCGGCCAGGTAGTCCACCCCACCCCTCAGAGCGTGATGGGAAACGGTCACATGACGCACCCGCTCATACAGCCTCCGACTTTGCCTTCCGCCGCGTTGCCGCTAACGAACGGGCAAGCGACGACTCAGCCGACGCCGGCCTCTGTGAATCAGGAAAGTCAGAACGGGCTTCAGATGCTCCGTACGGTCGGAATGGGGAAGTACGAGTTCACGGACCCGAGTCATCCGAAAGGTAAGCGCTTCCCTTGGCTTGTGCATTTGCAACTAATGAACGTGCCCGAGGATGTCTTGAAACATCTTTTCCAGGGAATTGCATTTGATGTCGGCAAGGAAATTGACCACAACCATGTCAGCGAGACATTGTTAAAACCTCTTGAGTAACAGCCCGCAGTATGAAAGCATCTCCAAGGTTGCGGATTCAGTCCTGAAACAACTGTCACATAATCAGGGCCTCTTCCTCGCAAACTTTTATGCCGGTTCCTAAGAGTCTCCTGCTGTGAATTCTTGACGGTTTTCAAGGCTGTAAATCGTTGTTTGTACAAGATAACCTTGGACGAGGCTCTGTCAGTCCAGAAACAGATGTTGTGTATTCCCTGAGCAATTTTCACATTTAATGAAGCTTTTAATCTAGGTTTAGATTGGCTTTCGAAGCTCATTTGATTTTTTTTATGAGCTCTATAAAATGAGTGCAATTTACTTTCCACATCGATGCAACTTGCAATTGTCTCTTAAGATGCAAAAGAGCCAATTACATTAGACTTTCCATGCATTTTTGAAATGTAACTGCTCAAAGCACAGTTAAAGCAATGGCATTGAAGCAGGTTTAGCTCTCCTGTCGTGAGAACTATAGCAGACTAATGTGCCATGTGAAAGGCACCGCTTACATAATACTGCAATCCAGTTGCTTTATGTCTCTGTAAATTAAGTCTTGTTTGTATCAGTCTAAGCAAATGTTTTCTTTTGATACTTTTCCCTGCTGAGAAAACAACAACAACTTAAACCAGTGTAACATGACTTGGTGATCTAAGCTGGTCTCTGAGTCTGACCAACCCAACAAAACTACCCAAAACCAGTTTAAACCATCAGACTAGACCAACCAAACAAGTTTGATGTCCAGCTTAGGATAGCAAGTCAGGTTTAAGCTATTTTTATCAGCAGGGTTTTCAGTGTACTCCACTGATGCAATCATATATTGATATATTTGATTGGAATTTTTGCTTTATTGCATTGCATTGATACTTTAGGTCCTTGTATAACTATTTTGTTTGTTTGTTCTTTCATATAACTCTCTATTGTTCAGTATGAAGAAGTTGGTTATCTAATGTTTCTCCATGTGGTCAGAGACTAAAACTCATACTAAAGATTTATTTTCTCTCGCTCATTTGCTGCAGTTTCAATTGCGATCCAGTTGTTTTGTTATGAATTGCAATGGATTGAATAGTAACATACTGTACCGTTCAGTTTACCGTCTTAGTTAGCTAGAAACGTTCTGGTTCTCTTGACTTTGATGGTCAGCTGATTTATTCACTCGCACGTTTCACCTTGTTGACCAAATTAGAACATCGGATGACTTTAATCCTAAGATCTGGTTGACGGAGAACTTGGGTTCCCTGCCGTGTTCAGCTCTGTTTCCTGCTGCTACATCCTTTTAAAGAAGCGCAGATCCTTCATGGGTCAGCACACACCAGAAGCAGCATGAAGAGTCAGAGTTTTCTCTCTTAATACAGCTGCGTTGTGTGCTTAAGTGCAGTGGGCAAGGTTAGCAGCAGTGGCAGCGTGACCGTGACTGATGTGCAGCTTTTTGAAAGATTTCAATGACGGAAAGTGAATCGAATTGGCTTGAGTTAAGGAATCAATGGGAAAGGGAATTTTGTTTCTAGCCCTTACGGTTCAAAAGTTATTAGCATGAAGATGATTGCAAATCTGGTGGCTCTAGAGGGATTGAGATAGAGACTCCAAAATTGCTCTGGTTAATATTCAGACTATCCTCTATCTGAGGGCTACCAAAGATTTGGAGGGGCATTCTTTGTGCTTCTGGCTGTTATTAAATGGAACATATTACCATCAAATAGTTCTGAGTGTGGAATGCTTTCTAAGAACAACTCTGTTCCACATAATGTTTTTAATGCTAGTTCATTTGACTAATTTGGCTTCATTTGGCTGTTGTCCAGTGGGGAAACTGTCTCAGCCTCAATCCATTCACTGACCATTATCATGCATACTGAACACAAAATGGCAATAGCTCACAGAAGATGAACAGTTTCAGTTTGATTGGGTGGCTTTCCGACATAAAGCCGATCGACATAAAGCCGCCTCTCTTACTGTGTTTAAACGGGCAAATACACCGTTTTAGTATTCAGATTATTCAGTCAGTTTTGGAACTCATTTAGTTGAGAAAGATAACACATGTTGTGTAACAGTATTGGATCCGTACATAAGTGACAGCAG